>NW_027185810.1:2159858-2162740 GCF_028583685.1 Petaurus breviceps papuanus
CTGACTCCAGGGCCGGTGCTCTATTCACTGCACCACCTAGCCACCCCTTATATCTGTATCTCTTAATCCTCTACTACTTCATATGTTTCTTGAGGGCTGTATCTTATTTGTGAGACAATATAGTGTAGTGGCAATATTTTTCCATCATTCCCAACCTGCTAATCCTCAATATTGGGTAGTCTCCATCATCTCCAGGGTCCTGAGCTTCACTGAAGAAAATTACAAAATTGAATCAATTTCATCTACTTCAAATGCATGCTGCTTATCCTCTGCTGGGCCTTCACTGGAGCTCAGCAGTCTTTTTATTCCACACATATTGATTCCATATTCTATGTCCCATTTTTCACATCAACTGTTCTGAATATTTTCCTTCCTACTCAAGGCCCTGACTGTACCCCCAACCCCCAGATTTATAACAGATGACCTAGCCTTCTACTTCTTTGAAAAGACCAAGGGTATCTGATGGGAACTCCCCAAACCTTTTAATTGCTAATTCATTTGACTTTCCTTTCCATTTGCCTCATACAATGAGCTAGCCTTCTCCTGGACAAGGCTCATCTTGTCCTCCTGCCTCCTCCGGGATCTTGCTCTGGCAATTATCTCTCTCTCCTGAATTTTCAAACATACTCTCTTTACTAGTTCCTTCCCATCTGCCTACAAACATGTTCAGGTCTTTCTGAGCCTAAAAAAGACTTTAACCCTGCTAATCCATCCAGCAACCCTCCCATCTGTTTTCTTCTCCATGGACTAACTTAACAGTAGTTAAACCCAATGCCTTCATTTGCTTATCACTTGTCAGCCCCTTCCAGGCTGGTTTCCATTCCTACTGCTTGTGAAAACTGCTTCCTCAGAGTTCACCAATGCACTAATTACCTCTTTATCAAAAGGTTTTTTTTCTCATTTCTAATCTCTCTCTCTCTCTGTCTTTCTTCTTTCTCTCCAGCTTTTGATATTATCTCTTGTCAAGTTACACTGCATAGAGAAAATATAAGAGGGCCCAGGACTCAGACAGCATGAAATTAAAGAGGAAGCAGCAGATGAACCTGAGAAAGGACTATGACAAGCTGCCTTATGGGGCAGTTAAATGGCACAGTGGATAGAGTGCTGGGCCTTGAGTCAGGAAGACTCATCTTCCTGAGTTCAAATCCAGCCTCAGATATTTACTAGATGTGTGACCCTGGGCAAGTCACTTAACCCTGTGTGCCTCAGTTTCCCCATCTGTAAAATGAGCTGGAGAAGGAAAGGGCAAACCACTCCAGTATCTTTGTCAAGAAAACCCCAAATGAGGTCACAAGGAATTGGACATGGCTTAACAAAAATAAGCTGCACTAAGAGAGACTAAGTGTCCAGCACAAGGAAGTGATAGTTTCTTTGGAACAGTTTTTCTTCCCTTGGCTTCCAAGATAACACATTTTCTTGATTGACCTCCTCCTGCCTTCCTAACAGCTCCTCCTCTGTCTCCTTTCTCTTCTTCTTCTTCTTCTTTTTTGTTGGCTTTTTGTAGGGGGGATGGCAGGGCAATTGGGGTTAAGTGACTTGCCCAAGGTCACTCGGCTAGTGAGTACTAAGTGTCTGAGGCTGAATTTGAACTCAGGTCCTCCTGACTCCAGGGCCAACGCTCTATTCACTGTGCCACCTCACCACCCCTCCTTTCTCTTCTTGACCCCTGATTGTTGGCATTCTCCAGTATTTGTCCTCAGGGCTCTTTTTCTCTTTCTATATTCTTTGGACATCTTTTACTCTCAAGATTTCAGCAATCACCTTCCTCTTCTGGATACTCTGATAGGAAGACTTTCCTTTTATGAAGTCTAAATCTGTCTCTCTGTAATTATTGCCCATTGCTCCAAGTCCTCCCCTCCTGGGCCAAGCAGAACAAGTCCCTTTGCTAATGAACATTAGCAACTTATAGTCTGCAATTTATAGTCTAAGAGAGTTGCCTGAGGCACTGAGAGATTAAATTACTCGCCCAAAATAACACATCCAGTATGTGTCAAAGGCAAGTGGTTCTGTCACTGACGCTCTACACTCTACTGTTTTTCTTCTTAGTTAGAAATGAATTGAAATGACAGGTTAGAAAAAAATGAACTCAATTTATATCACACTGAACTTTTTGGGTGGAAAGATGCTAAACTCTATATTAGTCAAAATATCTGCATCATTATTTGAAGTAATCATTATACATTCAGGTGACTGTAAGACTCATCCAGTGAGATAATGTATGTACAAGACTTTGTAAACTTTAAAGTATCACTTGACGCTTATTTTTGTTGTTAATGTTATTATTATTGGAGAGACAAGTTAGGCATAGAGTAGAGAGAGTTGGCCTTGGAATCAAATCGACCTGGATTAAGTTTTTATCTTGTATTTACAGTTATCCCTTCCACATGGTGACTTTCCCCATCACAGTTTGGTTATATCATGGGCTGGCACAAGAAATTAAATGGGAATTTTGGGGAATTTTGCAGAAGCCACAGACAACATGAGAAGGCCAATAGAAGACACTGAAAAGTTTAGAAACTCAGAAATGCATAAAATATGTGTATAGTATTGTATAATATCAACATATTTTATCTTTTAATACCATAATAATTCAGACTTCTTCTCTGCTATGAAGGGAGAGCCAGAAAATTTTACATGGATTTTCTGTGGAAGGGATGACTGTACTTTATTATTGTGAGCAAATCACTTAACCTCTTGGTGTCCTAGACTATATTGGTTACAAAACAATTGCTAATCTGTTAGCAGAAGGAATTTCCTCATTGAGGTGGCTATAAAATAACAAGTCCAGACAAGAAGAAAGGGAAGAAGAAGAAGAAGAAGAAGAAGAAGAAGAAGAAGAAGAAGAAGAAGAAGAAGAAGAAGAAGAAGAAGAAGAAGAAGAA
>NW_027185810.1:2162750-2178082 GCF_028583685.1 Petaurus breviceps papuanus
AAGAAGAAGAAGAAGAAGAAGAAGAAGAAGAAGAAGAAGAAGAAGAAAGAAGAAGAAGAAGAAAAGAGAATTACAGTTTATTAGTGAAGACTATTTCCCCTAAAATACATTCTATATCTTGTAATAATAAGGGTAACTTGGAAATTCGGTGCCGTATTTAAGAAAACAGATTAAATGTCACGAAGAGGTTGTTGATATCCCTTAGTCTTTCTTTTTTTTAATTAATTAAGTAATTATTAGTTTTCAACATTCACTTTTATAAGATTTTGAGTTCTAAATATTCCCCCCTCCTTTCCCTCCTCCTCCTCAAGACAGCACACATTCTGATATAGGCTATACATGTACAATCATATTAAACATGTTTCCAAATTAGTCATGCTGTAAAAGAAGAATCAGAACGAAAAGGAAAGACCACAAAAAAGAAAAAACAAAAAAAGGGAGAAAATAGTATACTTCAATCTGCATTCAGACTCCATAGTTCTTTCTCTGAATGTGGATAGCATTTTCTCCCTTGGTCTTTCAATAAAGAAGTTCTTACTGAAAGTTCTGGAATGCAGTTGTACCAGGGGGACCATGCCCCAGTCTCTACGAACAGGCACAGAATGCTACTGATGCAGTTCCCCACATGGGAGAGTCTGGAGAGGGTGCTCCTGAGAGAGTCATGATGACATGCCATGGAAGTGGTAGACATTCTGTACCTGTCTTTGGGCCACTTACCACAATGATGAAAAACTTCTTTGATTGTTTGTGGCCATGTAACCAGAACTAGGTTTGCATTCACTGGGGTTGTACTACTCAACCTAGTCCCTATTTATTGGTTCAACTAGTCTGGTGGAATTCTGGTAAGAGACAATGCTATGCAAGGAGAGGCTTTGGGCTTTCTCCATCCAAGTCCAACATGTGGCTGCGTGACTACAGACCTGAGTTCTTTACCTAGACATCTGGTTATCATACCATTTTGTGAGTTGTGAAACGAAAAGAGAGAGAATGAGCCACCTGAGGTCTAGGAGTCCCAGAGTTTCATCTATACCAGATTTTGTGGCTATGTCAGTCAGTCAATACTGATGTGAGCAACTTTCACCTTTAGGACCTGATGCTGTCATAACTGAGATGAGGGCTCATCTGACATTGATGTTCCATTCAAATGTGAACCATTTGAGTCCAAGATCATGTAGAAGCTTCATTAAGTCTGAGCCCACTCTCCCCAGAGATTTTTTCCCTCCAAGGTACTGAGGAGAAATGTTTGAACTTTTGTACTGATGATATCTTTGATGTAAATATCCCTTTGTAAAAGTTAGCCGATGTTAATTGGTTAAATGGAACTGGGGTCCTAGTCACTGTCAATTAACAAGTGGAGATATATGCATTAGGAATAGGGGCTTGATACAGAAGAGGCAAGGGAAAATGGTTACAATGGAGGGGAAGAATAGGAAGGCAAAAGGGAATGGGTCAACCTTATTCCTATTGAATCTGGCTTGAGGAGGGAGGGAAATACACACTAAATAGGGGATCTCACCCTCCAGGAGAATAGGGGGGGAAGGGGATGTGAGGGGGAATGATGGAAGGGAGGGCAGGCTGGGGGGGAGGGAAGTTGGAAGCACCCACTTTTGAAAAGGGACAGGATCAAAGTAGAGAATAGAACAAGTGGGAGGTGGGATAGGAGGGAGGGAAATATAGTCAGTCTTTTACAATACATCTACTAAGTTATTGTTTTGCATTAGCCGCACATGTACAACCTATACTGAACTGCTTGTCTCCCCAGTGGGGGTGGATGGCAGGGGGGGAAGGGAATGAATCTGGAATTGAAAGTTTTAAAATCAAATATTCAAATATATGTATATATATATCTATATATGTGTGTGTGTGTGTGTGTATATATATATATATATATATATATACTATTATTAATACCATCTGACATGTTAAGAAAAAGAAAAGATATACAGGCACTGAGGCATAGAGATCCACTGGAAAAGTTGAAACGGGTATGGGAGAAAATATGGGAGAGAGCAAATTGGAGGTGGGGATATCCTGTGGGACTGCTGTTTTGGGGGGATGGGTGGGGGAAAAACGGGGAGAAAATTTGTAACTCAAAATCTGGCGGAAACGAATGATGTAAATCAGAAGTTAATAAAGCATTTAAAAAAAAAGTAATAGGGGCTTGAGATGATAGCATCAGAAAAGAGGTGCCCCCAACACCTTAGAAGAACCCCTCAATCCCTGAGTGGGAGAAGTAATTGGCTTGGTTTTAGAAGAATGAGCCAGAGACACCCATCACACAGAATTTAAATTACTTACTAGTTGCATCCTTTCTGAAACAACTATTTTGGCAGAACACCATCAACCCAATCAATCTTAGAGAACGTAATGCCATGGTTATTTAGACTTAGCAATGGGATGGGTTAAAATGAAAGCAGTAATGACATTAGAATCTGAGGCCATTGTCCCCATTTGGGGACGCCTCTTCCCCATTCACTTATGTTTTTATATGGTCCATCCTTATCTCAAGTTTGGAAGTGAAGCATTATAGGGAATCTAAGTCCCATTCATCCAATATTACTGTGAAAGGCCTTTGTATATCTGGAAGAACTGGGGATGGGCTTAAAGGAGTGGTGGTAAATGCTAAATTTGTATCAATTTAGTGTAGTGTATTCTAGAGTCAAAGAATCTGGGTTTGAATCATACATCCTGCTACTTGTATGTTGTATGATCTTGGGAAAGTGACTTCCTTTCTCTGGGTCTCAGTTTCCCCACCCAATACATGACAGCAATGGTCTAGATAGAGCATCTCATGATCTCTTTTAACCCTAGATTCTGTGGTTTTGTAGTTTCTTCCATTCAAAGCACAGACTTGTTTATTATGCAGTGAGGGGGATGGCAGGAGAGGGACGGAGGGCCAGAAGACTAACTGGAAGAAGAATTACCTTTATCTGGTCATGAAAGTCATCAAAGTGCTTTCCTTAATGACTCAGCTCCTCCGATTGATTTTATCCTGATGTTAAGGTCTATGCCATCCTCAGGTATTTACATGAGGTGCACTTTGTAAATGTAAATGGGATTGATACACTGACATTTTTATTTATTCATGGGTGCACCTTACAGGATGGAGGAACCAAAGAAAGCAGGCTGAAAGGTTTGGTTTACACTCCAGCTTTGTTAATGTTCATCAGGGGCAAAGTAATGGGGGTGGGGGAGTGGGGGGAAAGATCGATGCATCCCAGCATTCTGTTAATGTAACATATTAACTGTGGGCCCATAATCTAATAACAGCACTGTCTGCTCCCAGCTAACAGGAACCACTCACATTTCCTAAGAGCCAGGAATAACTGAAGAAGCCACACACACACACACACACACACACACACACACACACACACACACACACACACACACACACATACCCCTCAAACCAGAATTAACCCTGAGGTGAAGTCACTTCTGCCCCATGATGCCTCACTTCTGAGCTGTCATCACAAACCCCTTTTACACACAGACGCCAACATGCCAATTAAAAGCCCAGTTTGCAGCAGCGCAATAGACTAGAACCTGGTTTTTCTTCCTGAACAAAAGGAAAGGCTTTGCGGGACAGCTCCAGGGATTGTACAGAAGCCTGGGCTCCTTTGTACCATCTTGGGCTCCCCGAAACAACACACTCCCTTGCTATGGCCTGTGGGTCTCCAGCAGAACAACTAACAAAAGGAGAGAAGACTGTAATGAATCAGGATTATTTGCAAAATTTCATCTTGGTGGTGAAGGGATGGCCCAGAAAGCCTGGTACACTCATCTGCTTCATTTGCCCCCCTTTGTGAGTTCGAATTGTCAGAAACTCTCACAGCAATCCCTATATCTGTGACACCCCCAAACTGCACAGTCCAGTGAGCCAGCATCTTCACCTCTGTTATTAATCATGTTCATGGCACTTTACTTAGCAGGTTACAAGTGCTTGCTTTGACTCAAGACTCTGTCGAGTGAGCAAATTAAAGAGGCACATTCCATACCATGAAAATGCTACTATTCAGTCTAGTCATTTCCCTAAATGCTTCTCTACCTCAAATTGGTATTCAACTCATGTTGTGTGTTTTTTAAACCCATCTTATCTTTCAATAATTTTAAGCTACTACTCATGACAAGAATTCAATCTCTTCTGCAGGGTATGTGTATGCATATATACATACTATACACACAAATATAGATATATAAGCCAATGCATACATACCCACAGTTATCTATATCATGTAGGCATAGATATGTATATACGTGCATGTACACACATGCACTGATCCAGTTAGTCCCCCTCCATCAGAATAGATTTCCTTTTCCACTGTGTTTCAGTCATTCAATACAGTATCTTTTTTTTTTTTTTTCTGGCAAAGAGAGATTACAAATACAATCCCAGAATTGCAAAGGGAATGGTGGGGTTCCTTTTGTGCTTTTTTCCATCCAAGTTGTTCCAACCTTTGTCATGGTAATCAGCTATCAGAATTTCACAGCCTTAATATTCTCTCAACTCCTCACTGTGTGTTTGTTACCCCAGGTATTTTTTTTTAATTGGTCCCCTGTCTCCATCTTTCAGTGGAGGGAAAGGGATTGAAAAAGCTTACCCATTTAAAGATGGCCAGTGTTCAAAGTTGGATGCCAAATAGTTTAGGTTCAGGGATTTTAAAGGTTCAGAATGTATTGTGCTTTCCTCAAAAAAAGCATTCCTTGTCTGAGAAATGGAAAAGTCAGCCCTTCATCTGTCAGGCTTTCCCAGAAGCAGCCACGAATTGGAGGTAGCTTGGTATCCTCGATGTCAAGAGGATGTGGGTTTACTCCTGACCTATGCCTGGTGACTGTGAGCAAGTCTCTCAACTTCTCAGAGCTCTGAACAACTCCCTAAGTTTACGAGTAGCAGAAAAGTGGCTGACCTTTATTGGCAGAGTGAGTTCCTTACCCATGAAATCTCACGTCCAATGGGGTCGTCTGTCTTCTATTTGGAGAATATAATAGGTGTTGATTGTGAAAGGGCCATGATATTGTTTAAAAGCTTTTCATATTGGAGAATGTCATATTAATCATTAGATAACTGGGTTCCATTTTATTTTATTTTAATAGTGTCCCCCATTGTCATTGCCATTTTAATCAAAGGCCTTGTCCTGCAAGGGACTTACAGTAGCATCGTTGCTGTCATTCACCCTTCATTTCTGAAGAGGACCAATGGCATCGTGAAAGTGATGCTTGAATTAGGGTGGGAGCTGTGCGAGTGAAGAGAAGAGGAGAGAGATGAAAAACAAAGGGCGGCAAAGGTGGCAACTGACTGGTGGTTGTTTGTCCTTCGTTCTCTAAGAGGACCAATGAGATCATGAGGGTGGTGCCTCAGCTTTCACCTGAACTGGGTTTAAGTGAGGCAGAGCTGTGCAAAGCTGTCAGTCTCACTCTTTCCTTCTGAGTCATCAAAGTTCAGTGCCCAGACAAAGGTCAAGATGGCCAAGGATGAGATGGATGACCTTGATCTTTCTAAATTAAGATCCTTCTCAGGTCTGTTTGTCTGAGGTAATCCTAGTTCCTAGGTTTAAGATGTTCCCAGGTGACAAGTTGAGGTTTGCTATAATTTTGCAGCTCAGGCAATGGTACTCAAAGTGTGATATGGGCATCGCTGGATGGATAAGGAGTCATTTTATAATTAGTCATCAAGTATTTATTAAAATCTCTCCTGTCTGCCAGCCCCAAATGCTAGGAAGAACTTTATCAGAGAAGGGATAAAGATGTCTAGGCTGACGTGGCCTGCTGACAAAGAAAACTACATTTTGGGAGGTAAAAAAAAAGACTGCATGACACACTCTAGTACATTGCTCTATTGCCTTGCATTGTTTTCTGCTAATTATGTATATGTTAGACCATGAGTCTTTGAGGTTCAGAGGAGGGCTTCTGCTGTGGGCAAAACTAGGAATAATTTATGGAAGCTCCAACAATGTGTCTTTCAACATGATGTAAGGAATCATACCCTTACAGTAAGACTTATAAAAAGTTGAACGGGCTACCCAAGTTGTTACTGGGTTTCCTATTACTCAGATCCAATCCAATTGAATCAAACAAGTATTTTTAAGTACCTACTGTGTCCAAGACACTGTGCTAGGCACTGAATTGAACAAGTATTTGTTAAGTACCTACCATGTGCAAGATGGCAACTAGGTGGCACAGTGGAAAGAATGTTGGACATGGAGTCAGGAAGACTCATCTTTCTGAGTTCAAATCTGGTCTCAGACACATACTAGCTGCATGACCCTGGGCAAGTCACTTCACCCTGTTTGTTTCAGTTTCCTCATCTGTAAAATGAGCAGGAGAAGGAAATTGTAAACCCAAAAGGGGTCATGAAGAGTTGGATGTGACTGAAACAACTGGAAAATATGTGCAAGGCACTTTAATAAGTATTGGTGATAGAATTACAAAATAAACAAAACAGCCTTTACTCTTAAAGAGCTTATAATTTATTGGGGGAAATAAAATATATAAACCAAAAGAAACATGATTATTTGAGAAGATAAACGGTATTAAGTTGGGGGATCAGAAAAGGCTTCATAGTTGTACAAAATGAAAGCTAAGTCTTGGAGGAAGCCATTCTAAGAGGTGGAGAAGAGCTAGCATATTCCAGGGATGGTGGACAGCCCATAGAAAAGCACAGAAAGAGGGGGAAAAATTATGAGGTTGAGGAATAGAGAGTAGGCAGTTTGGCTAGAAGATACAGTTAAATGACAGGAAGTAATTTGAAATTAGTCAATCAGTCAGCTATCATTTATTAAGCATGTCCTATGTGTCAGATCTTCAAACAAAGTGAAGTAATCTTAGAGTGATCACTTACTGGGGATTTTGTAGAGCTCTTCTCTGATTCTAAAGCTCCATGATTAAAATGAGAGGGAGATGAATGCTGTCTAGCATGATAAGGTAAGATCAAATTTGAGCTTATCCTTGAAAGTTAGGGAGCTTTGGAGAAGAGAGTCTATATGGAGGATGGATAACATTTCAGGAAAAGGGGAAATATGAACACAGTGCCTTGTCCATGCTTAATAAATATATGTTGGGTGTTTGTGGTTGATTGAGCAAAGGCATATATTTGTGTGGCAGGAAACAGAATACTTTGACCAAAAGGCTCACAGATTAAGAGCTGGAAGGAAACTCTGAGATCATCCTCATTTCACAGATGAAGAAACAGAGGTCCAAAAGAGTTAAGTGACTTACCCGATGTCACAGAAAGAGAAGAAGTGGAAGAACCAGGTTTCAAATCTGGTCCTCTTTATTTCCAATCAAACACACTTTTCATCACACCATGCTACCTTCTCCAAAGACATGATAAGTATGAGGGGATGCTGGGAAATTCGGTGGGGGAGGGGGGGTTAAGTCAGAGAATCAGAAAGTTATAGAGCTTCCCTTCAACTTCATTCCCCTCATCTAATATATGAGGAAACTGAGGTCTAAAGAAATAAAGTGGGGCGGCCAGGTGGCTCAGCGAGTAAGAGCACCGGCTCCAGTGTCGGGATGACCTGGATCAAATCCAGGCTCAGATACTCAGCACCACACCCAGAAATAGCTGGCCGTGTAACCTTGAGCAAGTTACTTAACCCTGATTGCTTTAAAAAAAAAAGAAAGAAAGAAAGTGACCTGATTGTGGACTCTCAGTGAATGGGTGACAGGTGGTCCTACATCCATTTCTCCTGACTCCTAATCCTTAACTTTCTAAATGTCAGGGGGGAATCTAGATTCTGGTAAGCCTTGAAAAATAGGCAAAGGAGTTTTCTATTTAAGACTGTAAGGACTAGGGAGATATGGTAGGTTTTCTAGAGGGGTAGTGACCCAATGAAGTAATGTTAAAGGGAAATTAACCTGGAAGCTGTGTGAAATACTGGAGAGAAAAGAGATTCTTCAAACAGCATAGTAGACTATTTTAGTTATCTAAGTGTGTGGAAGTGATGAGATTTACAAAATAACAATATTTTGTTTGTCATGAACATGACATGTTTGTCATTTAATTCATGTTTCATCAAAAGCAATATTTATTTTCCTATTATTTTAAGTTAGGGTTCTTGTTGAGAAGCACAACAAGTATTATGCTGGGCTGAGAATTCAGTGGGTCTTTTCCCCTGAAGAAATGTCCTCTTTAGACAACCACAGAGACAGTGTTTGAGAACCACTGTCCTAGGGGACTAAATATTAAGGACTTAAATGGTGGCTGTTGGGAAGACATACCACTAGCCTAAAGAACCAGCCAGTTCGTTCACTGGATCAATATATTGTAAGCTCCCACATTGCCTATGGAGTCGGTTGTTACTCTTCTATTACAGAACAGTTGAGTGACTTGTTCAGCATTCTGTGGTATATATCATTGGCCAAACAAAGAAAAGAAATGGATCCAGATTCTGTGTCACTGACTCTGATTCCCAATTCAATGCCTTCTTTCACGAGGAATGTTGGCTGCCTTTCCAAGGAAACTTTTTTCCCCATAAGAGAGTGGATTTCCTGAAGTAGCTTTTAGCACTTTGGTGGTTTCCAGGCTGCCTTTTGATGCCAAGGATAGAAATCTATTTTTCTTTTAAGCTAGAAATCTACTTTTCTTTCATTCTCATGACTTTGGAGATGTTATTTGTCTTTCATTTTTGAAGAAGACCAATGACATCATGGGGTGATGTCTTAATTCACGTGTAAATTAGATTTAAGTGAGACAGCTGTACAAAATTGTCAGCATGACTCTTCCAGAGTTGTCAAAGCCCAGGGGTGCCAGAAAAGTCAAGATGAATGGCAATGGCCCGGCATGCAGTGGGTGACTTTGATGTCTGACCAAGCTCTAAGTGCTCCGGGGCACCTGCTCCAGCCGCTTTCACTGCCGTTGGGACAAACTGTTCTCATTTGCCTATTCCACCAAGAGGAAATCTTCACATGTTTAAGGTAGACACTCTCTTAACTCATGGTTACTGTCAACCTGGTTTAGTCCATCTACCAAGACAGTTTACTGGAGTGCTATCATTGCACATGCTATCACATCTTGGAGCCACAGGTGAGAGCTGGGTGACAAGTGGACATCAAGGGTGGATGAGCAGCCTTGAAAAGGGCTCAGCAAGCCCTCACCTCAGAGGTGCTAGTTCTCCCTGAACACCCATACACCTCACTTTGAAGGTAAAAAGGGGAGGGAGTAAAATGATGTCACTGTCACTCCACCAAGTGGAAACACTCCTTCCCTCACAATCTGAACTAGAACTCCCCAATCTGAACTGAACCAGAGAAATGTAAACTAAAAACAACTTGGAGGTATCACCTTACCCCTGTGAAATTGACAAAAACAGCTAATCATGAAAAAAATGTTGGGAGGGATGTTGGAAAGGACATTATTTTGTTGTTGTTCAGTTGTTCAGAAATGTCTGACTCTTTGTGATCCCATAGACCATAGTATGTCAGATCCTTCTATCTTCCACTATCTCCCAAAGTCTGTCCAACCTCATGTTCATCATTTCCATGATACTATCTATCATTCTCATCCTCTGCCATCTCTTCTTCTGTTTACCTTCAATCTTTCCCAACATTAGTGTCTTTTCCAATAAGTCCTGTCTTCTCATTATGTGACCAAAGTAAGGCTATAGATTTGTCTGGAGAACAATCTGGCCAAATACAATTAGCTACAAAACCAATCAAGCCCTTTGAATCAGTGAGCCCAACTACCATCATTAGATCCTATCAAAATAAGGACCACAAATAACTCGTAGCTTCTTTCTTTGTAATACCCAAAGACTGAACAACCCATACATCCAATGATTGAGGATCAGTTGAATAAACCATAGACTAGAAATACAGTAGAATACTATTGAGTCCTAAAAAAGTCAAGTATGAAGAAATATAAAAAGACATGAAGTAATGCAGAAGGAAAAAAGTAGAACTAGAACAATATCCACATTGACTATAATTATATATGTATGCATATATTATATGTATATATGTCTGTGTATGTGCATATATATAGTATATAATGACAACAAAACTTTATACAGTAAGAACACAAACAGAAAAAAATTGGAAGGGGATACAGAGCAACGAAATCATTATAGCTAAAGTTTAAGTGAGATGCATCTTTTTAATTCAGTATAAATAGTTCCAATGGCATGATTTTACTTGGGGTTTTAGTTTATATCCTGTTTATATTTGCTGAGATTAAGCATCAATTTTTTTTTCAAAGTTTGTTATGGTAGGTCTCTGGTGATTATGGAATGGGAACAGAAAAGAATTTAAATATTTCTTAATTGATCTGGGCACCTTTACAAAAATTGACCATATAATGGGTTACAACAACCGCACAAATAAGTGAAGAAAGTAGAAATATTATATATATACATATATATATGTATGTGTGTATATATATATATATATATATATATATATAATTTATTGACCATCATGGACTACATTCAATAAAAGGCTTTTGAAGAATGGACTAGAAATTAGAGACTAAATGATTTAATTCTAAAAAAAAATGTTTGGTTAAAAAACAAATCGCAGAAACCACAGGAAATTTCATCAAAGAAAATGACAACTGTGAGGCAATGTACCAAACTTCTGGAATGAAGGTAAAGCAGTCCTTAGGAGATTTACATATTGAAGTTGCTAAATTTAAAATTCTAAAAATCTGACTTCCATGAAGAGGGCCTTCCCACACCACTGGCATAGATTCTACCCCCACTCCATGCCTCAGTAGACAATATCAGTATGTGCTGTAGCCAGGAGAATGTATCAGCTGGCAGTAGTGACCAATGCTCTGTGGGTTTGTCTTCTCTAGCCTCTGGTCAGTACTTGAAGACTTCCAGCTCACTAAGACAGGCCAGAACTTACTACAGAGGCAGCCTTTGAAGAATTCGATGTGACCTCCAAGAAATGAAGAGGCATAGGGCTTCAGTCAATGAAAGACATATCAGTTACTAAGTTTATAATGCAACTCCACCTCCAAAAAGAAACCCAACCAATTTTTTTTCTTTTGCTTACTGACTCCATAGCAACCTAACCAGGAGTTACATGTCTGTGAGTGAGAGCTATCCCCAAATGGAATAAGATACCTCAAAAATAAATGAGCTCCTGGACTCTGGAGATATTCAAACAGTGCCTAGATGGTCACTTACCCCAGATGCTGAAGATAAAATTCATGCTTTGAATGAATGGGGGACTTGATGAAGGCCCATCCACCTATCCAATTCTATAAGCCTATAAAAAAAAGTACAATGCCAAAAATATAAACAAAGTTGAAAACTGGATACACTGAGTGTATAAACTCCAGGATACTGAGAAAAAGAGTAGCATACTGTGGAAACATAATCTCTGGAACAATGGGTTTCATGTCTTTTCTTCCTTTTCCAACCCTCTCCTTCCTTTCCCATTCTCAGGCAACAACCCTCAATGCGTACATGCTTGTGAGACCGTGGGGATTTTGGATTTTTTCAGAAGGCTGAATCCTTCCCACCAGTATGAGTCTAGACTTTCTCAGATTTCCAAGACTAGAATCATGGAGAATGGGAGAGAAAGGAAGACCAAGCGTGTGCACCTACAAATAGGGGTTATTTAGCGCCAATACCGGTGTCTAACTAGACTGTTCCTTGGTACATATACGGAGTTAATATTTCCAGATGCCAGGTTTTAAGTTCAACAAACCTAGAGAGGGCGACTGGGGGCAGAGTAAAAAAAAAAAAAAGGTAAAATACCCCTTACAGTCTCCATCCCCCCAAAATACCTCCCCCCAAATAAATAAACTTCCTGGTTACTCCAAGTTTCCCAAACCCTACAATGCAAATCACCCTAATTGTTTGTTAGATGAACAATGATCACTCTAACCTCCTAATTAACATTGTTAAAATCTACTAACAAAGGAAATTTAACAATATCTTAATTAGGAAGGATTTCCAATTTGTGATATAGGGCATGTTAGACAAACAAGGCACAATTCTCCCTTTGTTCTTCCGCTCTGCAGCAAGGGAGATTACACGATCAGACACCACAAGCTTCGCTGTTTGCCATTTATCATTCTATATCCTTTACACACTTGCGCTGTATAATTAGTGCCTTGGCTAATTTTACCTGCGTGATTGTTTGCCCTGTAATTTGGAGAGAATACGGCGTGTTGATGCTGTGTGATTTAGACTGGGGCAGTTGGCTGGCTCTCTGCCTCGCAGCGCCGGCGCTGATCGCTCAGCTGGGGATGGGGAGGAGGAGGGATCCAGGTTGTAAAAATAAGCAAACTTTCCGGAGCTCGGGAGCCGAGTAAGGAGAATAAGATTAGCTGCTTTCTTGGGCCTTCCTAAATACAAGCAGAAGAGGTAGAGGGCATGGAGAGCTCCACTCTGCTGCAAAGTCCTCATGATTTTTTTTTAAACGTCCTATTATCTATTACTTAATTATTAAAAAACTGTCTACTCTGCTTTCATAAATTATCTATGTGTTAGAGATGTTGGCATATGTGAGAAAGAGACTTGGGGGAAAGGGAGTCAGGAGCCAATTACCCCAGCTGAGAAGAATTGAGAGGCTAAAGAGACCCACAATGATTGCCCACTAGACACTCAGGGGAGATGGTGGAATGGATGTGTGGGGGGCAGGGTTACCAGAAGGACTCTAGGGTTAGGATTTCAAGATATTTCATCTATTATTCCCTTCAATTTATGGAGTTATTTTAGTTTTTCTACCTTATTCCTTTTCTGTGTGGTCTAATTTTTCCCTGGAAAAAGAGAAATAATGCTTTTGAGGAAAAAAGGATTGCTACCTTCTCAAGGGCCTGTTGGTAATTGTTTAGCAAGTCTGGGGGGGAAAGGGTACCTTTTCAGCCCACCCTTTTCAGTTTAATTTGCATAATTAATATTTTCTTCATCACTCTATCAAGTCTGGACAATCAACAAAGCAGTTAAGTCAAGCCCTAAGGTATAATGTATATGGATTTCTATGGTGTGGATCAGGGATGGGGAACCTGTGACCCCAAGGCCACGTGTGGCCCTCTAGGTTCTCAAGTCCTAGGTTCTCAAGGCCATTTGACTGAATCCAAGCCTCACAGAACAAATCCCCTCAATAAAAGCATATGTTCTACAAAACTTGGACTCAGTCAAAGGCCGTACCTAAGGACCTATAGGGTCACATGTGGCCTTGAGGCCGCAGGTTCTCCAACCCTGAGATATTCATCCTGAAAACTTAGCAATTGGCCTTAATGAGCTGACTCTAGGGTACCCCTACTATTAACACACATGATAATGTTTATATCAATAAGACTTCACTGTGATTATGGCCCTTGGGTTCACCATGCTTCTGGCCCCTAAGTACCTGGCTACCTATGGTAGGTTAGTCAGTCGGCTTTTATTAAGTGTCTACTATGTGACAGGCACTGTGTTAAATGTGGGGATAGAAAGGAAAGTAAAATACAGTCCCTTCTCCAAATGAGGTCATGTCTAATGGGGGAGACAACATACAAACCACCATGAGCAAACAAGCTTAGGGATAGATGGAAAAAAATAATTAAGGAAGATCAGGAAAGGCTCCTCCCAGGAGACAGAATTTTGGTTGGGACCTGAAGGAAGCCAGGAGGTAGAGATGAGGAAGGAGAGCATTCCAGGCACGAGGGATATCCAGTGAAAATGCCCCAAATCTGGCCATGTAGTATCTTGGTCAAGGAACATGTAACACAGAGACCAATGTCACTGGATCCAAGAGAAGGAGGAGGAGAATAAGGTGAATGAAGAACTAGAAATGTAAGAGAGGGCTTTGAATGCCAGAGGATTTTATATTTGAAACTGGAAGTAAGAGGGAGCCACTGGAATTTGTTTAATAGGGAGTATTCAGATGTATGCCTAATTACTTTGCTAGCAATGGACTGAAGTGGGGAGAGATGACTGAAATAGCTGGAGGAGATGAGAAGAGTTGGGATAATGTCATATAGAAAGTTTGGCCTTGGCAAAGAGAATAGTTTCCTCCCTGTAAGAGTATAATGGAAAGAAGTTGAGAGTGGAAGATGATGCCAGTGCCCCCAGAACTTAGCAGAGTGCCTGGTACACAGTAGGTGCTTAATAAATGTTTATTGACTTACTGGATGACTGATATGGTCAGACTTGCACTTTTGGAAGATTAATTTGACAGCTGAGTGGAGGAAGGACTGGGATAGGGAGAGACTTGTGGCAGGGAGACCAATCAATAGGCCTTTGCAAAAAACCAAGAGTGAGGTATGGGCCTGAACCAGGGTAATGACAGTGTCAGAAGAGAGAAGAGAGCCTATTCAAGCGATACTATGAATATGAAAGGTACAGGACTTTGGAACAGATTGGATATGGGACAAGGGAGGGACAGATCAGAGATTTAAAGCTAGAAAACACTTCAGAGGCCTGAGTCTGACCCCCTCCTGATACAGGGAGAGGAGCTGAGGTTCAATTAAGCTAAGTGACTTGGTCAGGGTCACAGAGGTAGTATGGAACAGCAAAGATTTGAACCCAGGTCTTTTGGCACTAGGCAGCTAAGGGGCACAGTGGATAGAGTGCCAGATCTGGAGGTGGGAAGATGAGTCTTCCTGAGTTCAAATCTAGCTTCAGACATTTACTAGCTGTGTGACCTTGAACAAGTCACTTAATGCTGCTTGCCTCAGTTTCTCATCTATAAAATGAGCTGGAGAAGGAAAGGGCAAACCACTCCAGCATCTTTGCCAAGAAAACCCCAAATGGGGTCACAGAGAGTCAGACATGACTGAAAAAAAATACTAAATGACAACTTCTGGCACTAAATTCTCTGCTCTTTCGCCACCAACAAACTGCTTTTTATAGGCTTAACCAGTCTGAAAAAGCTTCAAGTATGAGTCCAGCCCAGCAGTGGACAATGTGTATGTCAGTCAAGGATCAGGCTAGGCTGTGTGGTCAGGGAGGCTCAACCAGAAAGTTGACTACAAGGTGATGGCGTTTCATTAGCAGCTTACAGAATGTGAGATACATCTGTGGAGGTAAAAGTTCTACCAAAGAAATCACAGATTTTTCAAAATATTAGCTACAAGTATGTAGTTCTGTGCTGCAGTGTGATCTAGCTGACAGACATCTGAACCCATTCAAGGCTCAAGGCAAGTCTCTGTTGAGCAATCAGTCAACAACCGTGGGCAAGCTCTATGCTAGAAAGAATGAAATAATCTCCACAACAGATTTTAGAATATTTTGACAACACTATTTCAGAATGATTGATTTTATTATAATCCTATGTATTCTAAGCATTTTAAAACATGATTCTGTGAAGGTCTGTAGATTTTGCCAGATTGTCAGAGGGGTCCAGGACACACACACACACACACACACACACACACACACACACACACACACACA
>NW_027185810.1:2178092-2178964 GCF_028583685.1 Petaurus breviceps papuanus
ACACACACACACACACACACACACACACACACACACACACACACACAAGAACCCCTGCCAAACTACTTCTAAACAAATACACCTGCAAATATATTTAGAATTAATATAAAGAGAATAAAGATGTAGTAATAGGAGAGTGTGGATCCCACATGTATAGTCAGGTTCCACATGTATGGACTAGTCTTTGGCTCAATTACTTTGTAATTAACTACAAATACAAAGTAATTAATTACAAAGTAGTTGGGAGGAGGGGGCACTAGCATTTGGGGTGATTCGACAAAGCTCCACACAGAAGGCAATGCTTGAGCTGGGTACTGAAGAAAGAGAGGGGTCTTATGGACTACAAGTGAAGAGGGAGTGCACTCCACGAGTGCGAGACAGTCAGTGCAAAAAATGGGAGGTGGAATGTTGTGTGTGAGCAACAAAGAGAAGACCAGTTGGGCTGGATCACAGAGTACAAATGTCCAATGAGGCTGGCAGATCAGATAGGGCTTTAAAAGCTAAGTGGGAAAATTTATATTTTATCCTAGAGGCAATAGGGAACCACTGAAATTTACTGAGTGGGGGTTTGGGGGTGACATGGTCAGATGTATGCCTAATTACTTTGCCAACTGTGTGGGATGGACTAAAGTGGAGAGGAATGATTGAAATAGCCGTTTGCTGGAGGAGATGAGAGGGGATGGGATATGTTGTCCATGTAAGCGTTGGTTCTGGGAAGAAGAAGTGAAGAGGGAAGGGAAGGGGAAGGGGGGGGAGACAGATGGACAGAGACAAAGAGAAAGACAGATAGACAGAAACAGAGAAAGACAGAGACAGAAAGAAAGGAAGAAAGAAAGAAAGAAAGAAAGAAAGAAAGAAAGAAAGAAAGAAAG
>NW_027185810.1:2178974-2184438 GCF_028583685.1 Petaurus breviceps papuanus
AGAGAGAGAGAAAGAAAGAGAGAAAGAGAGAGAGAAAGAGGAGAGAAAGAGAGAAAGAGAGAGAAAGGAAGAGAGGAAGGAAGAGAGAGAAAGGAAGAGAGGAAGGAAGAAAGAACAAGAAAGAAAGAAAAGAAAAGAGGTTTGGAATAGCACCTGGGTTAAAAGAGATAGGGAAACAATTAGGGAGCAATAAGGGCCCCTGCCTCCAAGATAACTCCCCTCTCTTCCTTCCCAGACAGCCCCACCACTGTACTTTAGAGCTGTGATCACACTTGCCATGGCTTGTTAGATACCGTTTGGCAGATATTTGGAAATATGAAAGTGGGACCACCTCCCTTTCAAAATAATTATAATAACTGGCGTTTATGTAGTTCCTTAAGGTTTGCAAAATGCTATAATGTGTCACCTCATTTGATCCTCACAACAATCCTATGAGGTGTGTTCATCCCCATTTTGCAGGTGAAGAAACTGAGGGAGATGGTCTAAGGAATTAGCTCAGGGTCATACACTGATTCAAACTCAGCTCTTTTGCTCTCCTGGTCTGATATTCTAGCCACTCTGCCACCTAGCTGTCTCAAAAAGGCTCTTGTAGCCCACAGGTTTCCAGAATAAGATAAATGCTCTTTCCCCACAATCACTCCACCTCAAACCAAGAGGGCCTGCTCATCAGAAACTATTATCTCCTGCTATAGAACAATCCTACGCAGCTTCTACAGGATGACACGGCCCAGATACTCCTTGGTTGCAAAGAGACAATGGAAAAAAAGAGAGAGAGAGAGATGAGAAAGCCTGAGGAGTTGGGGGTGAAGATCACTAAGTTTCGTGCTGATCAAGTTTAATCAGCTCTTGTTGGTTTCTGAGAGGCTGGAAAAATTGAGCCACAAATAATGGAATCTTCCCGGCTGAGGGTAAAGGGAGACGATGAGGAGAGAAGGAAAGGAAGAAATTATTTAAATTGACATGCTCTCTCATGATCACTTGCAAAAACAATCACTTTCTGATGATACAGCAGCCTTATCATGAGGTGTAATTTATAGGAACCATTTCAAGGGGGGAAAACCCACAAAATCTAACAGCATAGAAATGCAGAAGGAAATATTGCTTAGGGAAAAAAAAACAATAAACTCTTCCTGTGCTTTATATGTTGAAAAGGTTTGACTGTAAATTCCGATTTTGACATCCATCCCAGAGCCACTTTAAAGGCAGCCCACAGACTCAACAGGGAGAGAGTAAACACTAAATCATAATTACCTCATAAAAGCAAAGCCTGTTTCTCAGAATGCCTGAGATCTGGTTTGGTTTCTCAAAATATCATAAATCCATTGTGTTCTTTCCTGTTTTACTTAATGGCCAATTAATGGTTCATATTAAAAAAAAATTAAAGCCAGGACTTTCAAGGGGGTGGGGGAGGGGGAAGGAAGGTCCCTAAACTTTGGCCGCCAGATAGCTGTGGAGGGCAGATTTCTCCAATCTCATTAGAGTGCTGTTCATTAGAAAACTGAAATGTTTGATGAAAATTACAACCACAGCAAGCTGTAGCAAGAAAACCTTGCCATGCTCCACACCCATCGATAGGATCTTGTTCCTATTAGCATACTGAAAAGGAAAATATTTTTTGACACAATCTTGAGTCAGTTTTAATATCCTACAGGGTGACACCTGACACTCCTGTAAGAGGTCTAGCACCTCTCTGGGCAGTCCCTTCTATCAGCTTCTTGAAATGAACAATCTGTGCCATTGATGTGGCCAATGTAATTAACAAGAACAGTATGATGAATGAGGATAAAGGAGACACACAGACACACCGGGCAGTGTGCAGGGGAATGTGGCTCTGAGCCCTGAACTCCAGGCCACAAGGCTGCTCTCCGGCTGGAACGAATATTTCCAGACAAAGACAATAAACATAGGCGACTTTATCATGGGGGCTGCTCACCAAACTAGCCCACCTGAGGGAACCACTCCAGGGGCATCACCCCAATCAAGTCTCAGCAAGGACAAGTTTCCAAATTTAGAGACAGCTCCAAGATAAATGAAAAGAGCACTGGATTGGGAGTTAACAGGACTCATGGGTTCCCAGCTTGGCTTTGCCACATTGTGACCTTGGCTAAGTCTTCACAAGGTTTTACATATAAAATGAAGTGGGACCAATGATGATTGCTCAACTCCCTAAGAGTTCTTCGCTAATCATCTTCCCCTTGAAATCTGCCCCTCCTCCTTCATAATATTCATATTTCAGCCAAAGATACAGACCACTGTTCCCTAGTCATTCAACTCCAAGCCTCAGAGACCTGGCCCTTTTTTTTGGTCTGTCTGTCTGAAACCCATACACTGAATCATTTGCAAAACCCAACTGATTTCACTTCTACCCCTGCCATTTTGACCCCTCCCTATGCATTTCACCATTTTTTAACTTGTCTTATACTTATTTACTTACCTGTTGTTTTTCCTCCTTCTAGATTTAAGCTCCTCATGGGCGAAGGATTGCCATTTTTCCATTTTGTATTCCTGGGGCCTCACACAGGGCTTTCCCTATAGTAAATGCTTAATAAATGTTTATTGAATTGAGTATTGGTGACTTTCTGACATATACTCTAACATAGTCACTAAAGTACTGACATAATGCTAATTGTAATAACAAATGAACAAAAGGGAATTAAAGAGAATTATGCCTGAGTTACTCTAATCTCTAGGATGTCTCCAAAGCACTTAGGTTCTCTGAGAAAACAGGCACTACATCGACTAAGTAATATCATCTTAAGTCTGAAAGGAACCTTGGAGTCTGGAGAAACCTCTGGATGGGAGGACTTCTCATTCTTAGCTCAGGAAACTGACTATGCTTTGACCATCTGCCCACCCCTGCCTAGCATCCCTCCCTTCTTCGCTATCTCTTCTCTAGAACCCAACATACATGTGGTCTACACTTAGAACCTTCTAAATTCCAGTTTCTTTATTTTTGAGGGGGGAAGGTAAGGAAATTGGGGTTAAGTGACTTGCCAAACATCACACAGCTAGTATGTATCTGAGGCCAGATTTGGAGTGGGGTCGTCCTGACTCCAGGACCCATGCTCTATCCATCGTGTTCCCTAGCTGCCCTGTAAAGTCCAGTTTCTTAGTTAATTCCCACCTCTTTGCCTCCTATATCCAAAGTGGGAAACTGACCAAACCTACCTGAGTTCCCAAAATCACAGAATTCCAGAGCTGGAAGGGTGTCATCTGGATTTTTCTCAAAGAGCCCCCGAGACAGGGGGACCCCACTGTTTCCAGAGACAGCCCATTCCATTTTAGGTTAGCTCTCATTTCCTAACAACAAGCTCCAATCTGCCTCTTAGCAACTTCCACTCATTGTTGCCAGTTGGGTCCTCTGGGGCCTGACTGAACAAAGCTAAGTCATCTTCTATGTGACAGCCTTTCAAATTCTTGAAATCATTTTCCCTTCCCACATCCCAGTCTTCTCTTCTTCAGGCTCCTCCATCTCAATTTCTCCCCTCCCCCTTCCCTTTAAAACACAGAAGCTGACTTGGTCTATAGACTGAAGATAGACCCAGAAAAACCAGGGAGAATATGGTGTGATGATGTATCAGGTCCTTATGGCATCTTTTACTACTACCATGGCTTGAAAACTCTTGTGCCTGAGGCTTTCAGGACCCAATGTATCCCCTCTCTGCCTTTTACCAGGCCTGTTCTGAAGGGGTCAGACTTGGCCTCAATATGCATACGTGTGTGAGGGAAGGTCTTAATATGTAGGAGACTGCTATTGCTGCACTTTAGGGGTAAATGCCACCCCAGTTTCCTTCTCTCGTTGCCCCTGCTCCTTTGTATGTCTCCAGATATGTGACCTTCCCTTAAACGTGTTAAATGAGGGGGCAATTGCTTTCAGCATTGTTTGGCATATCTGATTCTTCAGTAAAGCATCTTTAAATCCCAACAACAGACCCTGACAGATATCAACCGACCACCTAGTTCCTGGCCCCAACCTTTAGAAAGGCCAAAATAGTCTTGGAAAGCTAGTTCCTAAGTTTTTTACATGGACGCTTCCTTTTAGATTAGTATTCCCATGTCTCATCACTGTTACAGACAGGAAATTCTGCCTAATTATCCTAAATCCTTCCTGCCAAAAGTTAAGCCGGTTTCCTTGGTTCCCAATCTAGATGAATGACACCCTATCAGCCCTACAAAATCCCTTCTCATCTCAATGCTTTTAATCTTAAGCACAGAGCCTGGGTATTCCTGGACTTAGTTGAAGCAATGGGTTGTAGTGGGAAGAAGGTTCCACTTGGGGTCTGAAGATCTAGATCTGAGACCTTCTTGACCCTGACACTTGGGAGCTGTGTGGGCCTAGGAAAGTCACTTAACCTGTCTCTGACCCTTGGTTTCCTCATCTATAAAACAGGAATAGATCTTGTATTACCTACTCCACAGGACTTTTTTGTCCTTAAAAAACTATATCAAAGTGTGCACAGAGCATAGGCTGAGTGTACAAGCATACTCGGAGTGAGCATTATGAAGGAGTGATGGGAATTTTGACCCCAAAGTATGCTACCCTTCCCTGCCCTTTCCTCCCCAAGCTCTATACATGTCTCTGGGTTATGTAATTATGAGCTGTTATCTTGACCATCTTCAAAAAGATGCCTATATGGGGCAAATCATACATAGTGGTAATATCTCTCCATTCCCTGATCCCAATTTTTAATGTAGATAAAACCCAGTTAAAATGAAACATACGTGAATTTTAGAAGGAGAAAAGAACTCACAAAAGAAATGCTTGAAGATCATATCTTTTTTTTTTTAAGCAATCGGGGTTAAGTAACTTGCTCAAGTTTACACGGCCAGTTATTATTTCTGGGTGTGGTGCTGAGTATCTGAGCCCAGATTTGATCCAGGTCATCCCGACACTGGAGCTAGTGCTCTTACTCGCTGAGCCACCTGGCTGCCCCTAAGCAATTGGGGTTAAGTAACTTGCTCAAGGTTACACGGCCAGGTGTTTCTGGGTGGGTGCTAAGTGTCTGAGCCCGGGATTCGATCTCCAGGTCTTCTCAACACTGGAGCCGGTGCTCTTACTCGCTGTGCTACCTGGCCGCCCCTTGAAGATCATATCTTAAAGAAGATAGCCAATTTTTTACTTTTTCTTGATGATGGTGATTGTGGTAGGTTAGGAGAAAATGGAGTGGATGTAACAGGTTTGTTGTAGGAGCTTCTTATCTTTAAAATTTGTGTTTTTTTCAGCATAATGATAATAATAATAGCTAGCATTTAAATAGTGCTTCAATGTTTGTGAAATTCTTTTCATATATTCTTATTGACTACCTAGGAAGGAAGCAACGAAAAAAAGAAGGAAGGTAAGAAAGATTAAAGAAAGGAAGGGGAATAGAAGAAAGGGGGAGGGAGGAAGGGAGAAGAAGAAAAAGGAAGAAAGGAAAGAAGGAAGGAAGGAAGGAAGGAAGGAAGGAAGGAAGGAAGGAAGGAA
>NW_027185810.1:2184448-2214788 GCF_028583685.1 Petaurus breviceps papuanus
GAAGGAAGGAAGGAAGGAAGGAAGGAAGGAAGGAAGGAAGGAAGGAAGGAAGGAAGGAAGGAAGGAAGGAAGGAAGGGAAGAAAGAAATAAAAAAGGAGATTGGAAGGGAAGAAAAGAGAAGGAAGGGAGAGAAGAGCAAGGGAAGGGAAGGAGGGAGGAAGAAAGAAAGGAAAGAAGGAAGGAAAGGAAATCAGTTGCTATTTAGGCAGTTAGATGGTACAGTAATAGAAGACTGAATTTTTAGTTAGGAAGTTGTTCAGTTGTTTCAGTCATGTCTGACTTCTCATGACCCCATCTGGGGTTTTCTTGGCAAAGATACTGGAGTGGTTTGCCATTTCCTTGTCCAGCTCATTTTACAGATGAGGAAACTGAGGCAAACAGAGTTAAGTGACTTGCCAAGGGTCACACAGCTAGTAAATGTCTCAGGCAAGATTTGAATTCAGGAAGATGAGTGTTTCTGATTCCATGCAGAACACTTTATCCATCTAGCTGCCTTTAGTTAGGAAGATTTGAGTTCAAACCCCACCTCAGACACTTCCTAGTTCTGTAACTCTTGGCAAGTCAATTTCCCTTTGTCAGTCTCATTTGTATAATGGGGATAATAATAGCATATACTTTGCTGGGTTGTTGGGAGGATCAAATGAAATAACATAGTTACAGTGCTTTGCAAACCTTAAAATGCTATATAAATGCTATTATTATTTCATTTTATCCTCACAACAATCCTGTGAGATAGGTGCAATTGTATCTTCCTTTTACAGATGAGAAAACAAGTCCAGAGAGGTT
Source organism: Petaurus breviceps papuanus (assembly GCF_028583685.1). Taxonomy (NCBI): domain Eukaryota; kingdom Metazoa; phylum Chordata; class Mammalia; order Diprotodontia; family Petauridae; genus Petaurus; species Petaurus breviceps. Next base: position 2,185,236 of record NW_027185810.1, read on the forward strand.
AACTGATTTGCCTATTGTCACACAGTTAGGAAATGTCTGAAACAGGATTTGAAACCAGACCCCTTTATTACTCCAAGTTCAGTGCTCTACCCATTACACCATGGGCATGCATTCCTGAGAAAGCTTAAGAGGTTAGAAGTTAAAGCGACCCCAAAAGTACAACCCTGGAAGTCATTATGGCTAGAACAGGCTGAGCCTGTTAATTTAACAAGGAATATTTGCTGAGGGTTCCAGACACATCTCAGACATCACAGACGGCTTTACCCATCCACTTCAGTTAAACTCAAGGTCAGCATTCATGGAATGTTAGAAGTAGATGGAACATCAATGGTTTATCTTCCTCATTTTGTAGATAAAGAAACAGGCTCAGAGCCTGATGGATTTGCCCAAAGTCACACAGCTAGTTAGTGGCAGAACCCATATTTAATAATTTTTCCAGTACAATATGTTGCCTCTCATTCTAATCTAAACTTAAGAGGTTCTGGACACAAAGTAATTCAGTCAGCTGGCTGGCCTTCATGGGCAAGTTCAAAGGACTATGCAAGGGTCAGGACAAGGAAGACAGCCCCTACTAGCTACCTCTTTTCTCCAAAGGTATGTCTAATTCCCTGCCTTTCCAGGAGAACTAAAACATCTGTTTATTTTGAAATTAATCACAAGTCCAAGGGCTCTTTATGAAATCATTTGTCAATGACCAGTTGTAGCACTGACTTTAGGACCAATGTGTAAAGCTCATCATTGGTAAACTCATGTATTCAACCCACAATACTTGACCTGTTTTGATGGGCAAGTGAGCAAAAATTCAGCTCAACTCACCATAGCTAGCTATCCTCAGACCACCCAGCCAGGGCATCTTTGCAGACTGCCTTCCATTAGGGAAGTACCACTTTCCTCCTCACTCTCTCCCCTCTTGCTCATGCTCTGGAAATAATAATCAGGTCAGTGCTGTCTTGGTACTGGAAAGGGAGTGAAAATTGACTGCCTTACATCTCCATTCACAATCACTGTGACAACCTAGACAGGGTTATTTCATTGATCCCTTGGACATTCTGGTCAAACTGATGGGCTCTTCCTCAGAATTAGGTTTTTAAACACATAAAATTAAAAAAAATAAATTTGCAAAATAATCCAATTATATTGAAATGTAGTTAGCAAGATATCTTTTTTTTAAGTTCATGGACCTCGGATTAAGAACCTTTGGTGTACAGATTCTTTTTATTTGTATCCCCAGTGTCCAGCATGAGAAATGTATTTTGATTGATAGAGTTGCCCAGAGCCTTGAAAGGACCCAGGGCCCTCCCTCCCCCCAGTGCCAGATTGCAGCATATGACGATGTAATTCACATTTTGAAAAGCCTATAATTTCATGGGTACAGCTTCTACTTCCATATAATTACCTTACATTCTATGAGTTATTGATAAAACAATTATCAAAATAATAAATCAAAACAACCCCCCCCCCTAGAAAAGGAACCCAAGTCCAAAGACTCCAGGTTAAGAACCTATGGTCTAGATAAAAACCTCCTTCATTGGCCATTACTTCCTGTATGTATGTTATTCTTCCCCACCTGCCCCCAATTAGAATGGAAGCTCTTTGAAGGTAGAGACTATCTCACTTTTGTCTCTGTATCCCCAGCATCTGGCATGGTTCCCAGTACAGAGTAGGTATGTAATTAATAATTCCCAGATAATGGACTGATCATGCCTGTTGGATCTTTTATAATTTGAATAACCATCATCCTATCATTCTGCCCTGCCATCACCATGACCTGACACTCAGGTCCTAGACAGTAGTAACACAATTAGGGTCCAGAGGAAAAAGGGTTGGTCCTAGGTACAACATGGGGAAAGAAGCAGCTGGCAGAATCTGATCCCAAAAGCTCTTGAGCTCCCTTGGGGAAACATATTTTTTCATCATAAATGTACAAAGTGGTTTGCCTCCTCAAGAGAAATACCTCCTAAGTGAGCTTGGCCTCTCCCCAGAGGTCTGATTATGCTTTCTGGAACATTAATGGAGACCAGTCAGACATCTGAGATTCTCTCCCTGCCAATCCCCAACTGGGCACTTGAAACCTGTTCTTTCATGTTCAACCTCCCCATGGGTGAGGAGAGCAGGCTCACTTGATGAAGGAATCCTTCCTTGAATGTGACAGTTCCTCAGCCCCCTGACTATCCTTCTCCATATTGGATAATCCTCCCTCCTTAACATTTCCTTTCTTCCTCCTTGCTTTCTTTTTCCTTCTTGTTCTTCTCCTCTATGCTTAGGAAACTGGGTCAACTTTAAACAATCTTTTTCCTAAAACATAATGATCTTATTTTGTTATTCATTTCAGATGGATACAGCATGTCTTGCAGGATTGTGCACTTGAAGATGGAATTATTAACAATTATATAAAGTGTGACCATTTGATAAAAAACTGTGTTAATTCAATCCACATTACTGTTCTACAGTCTATGGAGCCTATGGACATTTTTTTTTTTGCTACAAAGCTCATAGCTCAAAAAATTAAAAGAGCTAATTAAACCAATCCCCAAGCCCCCAATTATTTTCATAGAAAAATGTGTGAAGTTGTGTAAAACATTCAAACGACTTTGGGTTGCAGACTTTCTCTTTATATAGCTATGGATTTCTATGACTACTATGCATGAGGTGCAGTGTCAGGTCATGGAGAGGTAAGAACAACTCATTTAGGTTGAACTTTTACGCCTACAATGCACTTTTTCTTACTGTCTATGTGTGTGTTTTGTAGTATGCATCCCGATCAGATCTTGAAGAAAATTAGATGCACCATGAGTGGAATGGATGAGCAAGTAGAGGTTTCTCCCTTTTGACTTAAAGGTCTATGAGGAAAAGGTGGGCAGTCACTTGTCTGAGCTCTTTTAAAAAGGATTCTTTTTCAGGTGTAGTTCAGACTAAATGACCTCTGAGGTCCCTTCCAAATCTGTAACTCTGTAACTACCTGGACATTCAGATTTCCATTGAAAGGTGCTGACAATTCTTAGATCTTCTTCCCAAAGGATATAATTCAAAATAGAGGAAGCCTGAGATAGTTATGAAATTCTTGTGTTTCTTTTTTTTTTTTTGGCTGGTTGAGTAATGAGTTGATTACCTGGAGAATTTTAGAATCACAGATTTAGAAGGTGAAGGTAAATTAGTGGCCAAATAGTCCACTCCTCCCTACCTCCATCATTGAAAGATTGTGGAATCAGAAGCCAAAGGAGCATAGGTGTACATAGATGCAGGGGAGGTCTAGGCATTCTTATGCCAGGGAGGTAAAATCAATTTCCAAAGTCATATACATGGGTATTATCAGAAGGCTTCAGACTCCATAGCAGGTATTTTCCCCACTCTACCACACTACCTCTGTGTATGTGTGTGTGTATATATATATATATATACACTATATGTAAATATATGTGCATAAGTATATATGTGCATGTACATACATGTATGTGTATTTATACAAGCACACACTATGTATTTCTATCTATATGTGTGTGTATATATACACATCTACACTAACATACATATGTGTGCATGTATTTGTGTGTGTGCATATACACACACACACACACACACACACACACACACACATATATATATATATATATATATATATAATATCTTAAAGGGCAAGTGATTTCAAGCCTAAGGCACAGAGATATCAACATCTTCACTATTCAGGGACTCCACTTTATATGTTCAATAATTAATTTTGGTAATGGCCATAATAGGATCATAGGATTCAGAGCTAGAAGGAACCTTAGAGTATACCCAGTCCAATCTCCTCATTTTATAGATGAGGAAATTTAAGGTCCAGAGAAATAATAAACTACCCAAGGGTATACAATACCAGAATCAGAATCTGAACTTGGGTCTTCTTAATGATAGCTGCTTCTTTCTACCATGCTACAAGCCTACGGGGTGAAACAGTGGATAGAGTGCTGGGCCAGGAGTCAGGAAGACCTAAGTTTAAATACTGCCTCAAATACTTACTAGCTGTGTGACCCTGGTAAATCATTTAATCTCTGTTTCAGTTTCCTCACTTGTAAAATAGGCATAGCTAGGTGGTTCGCTGGGCTTAGAGTCAGGAAGATTCATCTTTCCGAGTTCAAATCTGACCTTAGACAGTTCCTAGATGTATGACCCTGGACAAGTCACTTTACCTTGTTCACCTCAGTTTCCTCATCTGTAAAATGAACAAGAGAAGGAAATGGCAAAGCTTTCTAAGTATCTTTGCCAAGAAATCCCCAAATGGGGTCACCATGAGTCAGACACAACTGAAACAACTTAACAACAAAATGGGAATAATAATTGCCCCAACCTCCCAAGGTGGTGAGGAGGACTAAGTGGGATGATAATTTTAAAGCTCTTAGCACAGTGCCTGGCACATTGTAGGTGAGGTGCTACATAAATGTTAACTATTATTATTATCTATCATATCAAGATAGACCATTAGATATTGGGACACATCTATCAGTGCATACATACACATGTAGCAAATAAGTCTGGTTTTAATGGTCACAACTAGAGCTTGCCTTTCAGTCATATGGCCCAAAATGAGTTTTCCCCAAATAATGCCGTTCTGCTATATATGTCCCTGATCCCTTGGCAAATGCAGGGAATAAAAGACAAATAGGAACCCATCCCTTTGATGTTTTCAAAGCCAAAAAAAAAAAAAAATTCGCACCTTTCTGAAAGCCATTTGGTTGCAGGTAAAAAATGTTACAGCTTGCTGACTGCCAATTAAACCCAATAATAATTAGCCTGATCCATTAGAGCATTAACATTCCTGGTAAAACTTGCTTTGAGTGTGCGAAATTGGAAAATCCGATTCCCTGCCTAAGTCTCAATCGGGACACCTAATTGTTTCTAGATGTACTTTTATTCACTGTTGTTCTTTCAGGGTTTCCCATGTAGCTTCTATTTTCATATCCCTATGCCATCTTTTCTCATTCATCAGTCTACCCAAAGCTGATTTTTTTCAGGGCCACACTTGTCTTGCTTTCTGATGTTCAGTTGTGCTCCTGGTGACCCCTTCAAATGCGTGTTCCTCCTCTGTGAAGCCTCCCCTAATCATCCAAGCCACCTTTGGAACCCCCTGCTTTGTACTCCAAGAGCACCATTCCCCTCTTCTGTTCTGCTGGTACCCTTATAACCTTCCTTGTCACTCATCTCTCCAACTAAATTGACTGCATGTGCCTTGAGGGCAGGATTCTTGTGTTTTCATCACCCACAACACCAAGCACAAGCTTCCTACTCAAAAGGCGCCAAATCAACACCTGATTGATTGATGAACCTGGACCATTAGTATAATTTAGTCTTTTGTTAAAGTTGATCATTTGTTTTCTCCATGATTTGGAATCACAGGTTTTTTGTTTTTGTTACACATTTAAATCAAGGTCCTGTGGCTGGGCAAGGATGAGAACAGGCCCCCAAATGTGGCCTAGCAAAGGCATTGAGAAATAGATGAGAGGAACACTCGCATCTATCATACTCTCTCCCCAACTATCCCCTCCTCCTCCACCAATGGGTAAGACTATTCTTGTCTGTAGCCCTGGCTTAAGACAGACCCAGTGGCAGGGCCAGAGAACCAACATAACATAATGGATGGAATGAATACTGGCCTTGGTGTCCAGAAAGCCTGGGTTCTTCCACCCATGCCTCTGATACTTTATTAGCTGTGTGCGCTTGGCAAACCATTTCATATCTCTAAACCTTGGTTTCCTCTATAAAACATGGGGGGGGGGGTGGACAAGATAGCTTCTATTATCCCTTCCCGTTGTAAAGTTATGATCTTATAATCTGATGATGTCGTAGTCTTTACCAGTCCAATGGGACCAGCCTATGTGACATGGTGGAAAAAGTATCAAAATGGTTAAGAAACATAGGTTCATTTTCTACCTCTTACACTTATTAGCTAGGCGCCAGGGCGAATCATTTGAACCCCCTCCTATTCTCTGAATCTTAGTTTCCTCTTCTACGATGTAGAGGTAAATTCTTACATTACTTACCTCATAGGATTGCTGTGAGGAAGTTACTTTTAAACCTTCAATTGCTATACAAATAGGAACTATTATTATTTCTATATCTAATCTGGAAGGCCCTCAGAAAAATAAATAGGAAAGTCTTAGGGATATTATTTAAGTTCCTTCTTGTACCATGTATTGTATCTGGTATCCTCAGGAACACCAGTAACCTCATAAGGTCAGTCACTGGTTTCTGGGCCAGAGATCCCTTGGGATCTTCACATGCCCCTAAAGTTATTATGGATCTAAAAACATCCACTTCTTATTCAAGCCACAGTCTAGCCCCATAGCCCTAGATCTAGGGTATAATATTCCACAAGAACCATATCACCAATGGGAAGAGTGAACATGCACTGAGATTGTGGGTGGGACTCACGCAGTTTCTTATTTCTGTAGATGTAGATGTAGAACTTATCTATTCCAGGGGTGGGGAACCTGTGACCTCTAGGCTACATAGGCCTTCTAGGTCATCAAGTGGGTCCCTTTGACTGAATCCAAACTTCATGTGAGGGGCTTCGCACTTGAGGACCTAGAGGGCCACTTGTGGCCTCAAGGCCTATATAGGTTCCCCACCCCTGATCTATTCCAATCCCTTCATTTCACAGATGAAGAAACTGAAACCAGAGGTTGTGATTCATCTAGGGTCACAGAGGTAGTAAGGTCAAGGAGGGGGCAGTCTACTTTCCTATAATCTCCTTGCAATGAACCTTCCAGAAGTTAGGTCAAACAGCTCAAGGAAAAAGATGAAGAAAGAAAAGAATGAGAGCAACAAAATAATGCCAAGGAGTTATGGTCACTGATCACCTGAGGACAATTGGGCTGTGAGTTTCACTAGGGTGTAACCAGCATTCTCGAGGTAATCCTTTTAGACCCACTGGTAATGCAAACAGAGATTTAAAATATTATGGATGGGGCGGCTAGGTGGCGCAGTGAGTAAGAGTGCCAGCCCCAGAGTCGGGAGGACCCGGATTGGTTCTGGCCTCAGATACTTAACACCCACACAAAATAGAACTGGCTGTGTAATCTTGGGCAAGTTACTTAACCCCAATTGCTTTAAAAAATATTATGGAAATACAAAGTCTCCTTTTTTTAAAAAAAATGTCTGTTTCTCTCTTCCCTTTAAAATAATAATGTTAATAATCCCTCTCTCCTTCAGTGTGCTTCCCCAGCCCCTTCCTCCAAGTAAAACAGTGGAATAGGCCTTCTTCCTCCCCTCCCCCAGCTCCATCCAGCCCCACCCCCATTTGACTGACTTCCTGGAGCAGGAGCACTGGAGGCAGCAGAAACATCATAACTAACCAGCTGCTCCTCAGAGGTTGACTTTCATTCCGGAAAATCGCAAAAGTAATTACTGTGGCTCATTAGAAGGACTAACAAACTGGCTGCAGAACTATATTTGGAAAACCCTATTCACTTAGCTCCAAAGTAGTTAGAGGGTGTGAAGGGATACAGGGGGGACCTAGATCTGACTGCATTTAGAGACAAACAAACAAGCGAACGAAACAGGTCATTTTGATCTAATCCAGCCACAGAAGACAAATAATGGGGCTGAGGCTTGATGCCATGTGTTCAACTGTAACATGAGACAGCCTATAATGGGAGTTGGAGGCTCTCTCCTCTCTTGGAAAACACAGGGTTTGGTCATGAAGATATGGACATGCCAAGTGGTTGATATGTAAAAGATCTATACCCTGTTTAATGTATTCAAAGGAGAAATTCCATCCCAAACTTCAGGCTGCCAGGGAGCAGGGATATGCCACTGCACTGGGTGCTGTCATTCAATTACAGCATGGCCCAATTAGCTCTGGGTCCAGTTTCCATTCTAATTTCTTGGTGTCTTTGGACTATGTGGTATTGTTGAGTTTTAGGGGTTCTGGGATCTGAAAGAACAACATGTGGGTCCTGCCTGAAGGAATTCGACCCAAGCCTTCTTTCAGGCAAAGACAAAGTTTATTTGAACACTGATTGGGGGGGCTGGATTTTAAGAATCTACCCTATCTGTGACACTTGTATTGAAAAGCTGACCAAGTTGAGTCTGAACACTTGGATAGGCTCTTAAGGAATCTGAGCGTTTTCATGGAGGCAAGATGGATCTTTTATACAAAAGACTATGGGAACAGAAAAGAAGTTTAGATGGAATTTCGGAAGTGGTGGTCTAGAGTGGGGCCAGGTACAGACAATAAAAGGGTAATTAACTGGGAAGGGTTGACTGGCCCAGGTGAACACCAGGAACCTGAACCACTTGGGAAAATCCAGGGGCTTTTCCTTTGGGGGGGGGGGGTTCAGATCCCTCCCTGTCAGTTTCAGCACTTGGATAAAATCTGTCCCATCCAGATTCCTAAAGTAGCATCTGAGGTGCCCCATATCAAACATTCACCCCAGAAAAGTTGGGTGGGTATTCAGCTACTCAGTATCAGACCTGTCAATCCCCCACCCCAACAATTTCCCCATTAGTCTGGGGTAACTATCTTCCACCAAGGAGTGAACATGCTTAGAGGTTATGAATGGGACTCATACAGTTTCATATTTTTGAAGATATAAAGGTCATCTTGTTTAACCCTTTAATTTTGCAGTTGAAGAAACTGAAGCCAAAGAAGTTACTTGATTCACCTAAGGTTCCAGAAGTCGTAAATGGGAGAGCAGGGACTTGAACTCAGGTCCTATGAGTCCAAACCCACATATATGGGAAGACAGCTCATGCCCTTGATGCCACATCACAGATGTCTTCTGAAAATGCTATCATGTATGCTCTCTGGGTCGATTTCCAATCGCCTTCATCTGGACCTACACTAGGTTATCATATTATATCATATCTTGTCTATTCCCTGCTGGGAATTTGTGCTCTTCAGAGATACCTTTTAGCTAAGCTGACTCATCTTTACTATGGTATAATGACTTAGAAAAAAACAAAAACCAAAAATCTCTCTTTGATTAGGGAAGGCATAAAACTCTTTAGTCATAGATAAGACTTTAAATTACAATGTCCAGATGAGATCCCAAATAAAAGTCATAAAAAGTGCTACTAGGCCAAAATTCAATCTATTCTGTGACTGCTGTTGAATCACAATTCATTGTCTCATCTACTATCTGACTTAAAGTTAGGAATGAATACCTTGTAACTACTGTTTAATCCCTTTTGAGGATACTCTATGGTTAAAATATTTTCAGGGGCGCTTTGCCACATAAACCCAATTGGAACTATGTGGATCTCTTTTTGCTTCCCCAGGGAGTAGCCTGGCACATAGTAAGCACTTAATACACTTTTATTGAATGAATGAATGATCTGAAGCACCTTTTTTCTCTTGGCCCCCAAGAACTCTGGCTCTCCCTTAACAAAGAATGGTTTGGAGGAAGGCATGAACAAAGATTACCATCTTCCCTCTTCTAAGTCATATTCTTGCCTTTCTTGTAAATAATCAGCAGGTAAAAGATGTCTCTCCACAGCTAGGTGGCACAGGGGACTGGGCTTAGAATCAGGAAAACGTGAGCTCAAATCCTACCTCAGACACTTATGAGCTGTAACCTCGCTTAACCCTGTTTGTCTCAGTTTCCTCATCTGTAAAATGAACTGCAGAAGGAAATGGTAAACCACTCCAGTATCTTTGCCAAGAAAACCCCCAAAATGGGGTCACAAAGAGTCAGACATGACTAAAATGACTGAACGAGAACAACAAAAAAAGATGTCTTGGATTTGAAGATACTCTATACTTACATTTGATAGGAAGTCTAAGGAACTAATGCTATGTGAAAAAAATGAAGATTTAAGTTTAATAGTTTAAAGAGTGTATAGATATGGTCTCAGACACTTGGCCCTTACTAGCTGTGTGACCCTGGGCAAGTCACTTAACCTTGATTGCCTCACCCCCAAAAAATATTAGTTTGTAGAGGATAACCCCAAAAGGAAATTAGTAAAAATCACTTGATCAAATCTTCCCTAGCTAACTCAATCTGATTCTAATTACTTGGATCTTTCATTTACCACTTCATCCCTCCAGTACTTCTAGGCCTATACTCATCTCCCTGTTTCCTTTGGGGACTTTGGGGTCCTTTAAGCTATCTATCTATTGTTCTGAAAATACCTTGAAGGTAGGGACAGATAGATTCATATTCTATTTGTTTTCCCTTGCCCCTCTTCCCTAAGCCAGCCAGCCATCTATTCCAATGCACTGCACTTTAGGCCAGATGACTAGAGTTTTAGCAGTCTTGCTTCTTAATTTTGTGACTTTGGGCAAGTCCCTTATTTACTCTGAGCCTCAGTTTCCTTACCAGGAAAATAAGACTAATGATATTTGCAGTTTGGAAAGGTAGGAAGGTGCCAGGTTATAAAGAGCTTCAAGTGCCAAAAAGATGTTTTTTAAATTTTTGAGGTAAGAAACTGGGAGGACAACTAGCCTACATAGTAGATAGAGTCCTGGGCTTGGAGTCAGGAAGACTCTTCTTCATGAATTCAAATTCAGCCTTAGACATTTACTATCTGCATGACCCTGGGCATGTCACTTCACCCTTTTGGCCTCACTTTCCTCATCTGCAAAATGGGCTGGAGAAGGAAATGGCAAACCATTCCAGTAATTTTGCCAAGAAAACCCCAAGTTGTACACAATTGAGATGACTGAACAACAATGACAAATAACCAACCTGAAGCAGGATTGTGGCTATAGAATGGAAAGAAGGGGACATATGTGAGAAGCATTGTGAAGTTAGACATGACAAAGCCTGGCAACGTATTAGATCTGTGGGGTAAACTGAAATAATGAATCAAAGACAACACCAAATTTGTGGGCCTGGGTGGCAAGGAGGTACCCTCACCAATAATTGGATGCATTTACTCTGTGCCAGGCACTGTGCTAAGTGCCGGGGATACAAAAAGAGGCAAAAGACAGTCCCTGCCTTCAAGGAGCTTACAATCTGATGGGGGAGACAACATGCAAACAAAAATAGGCAAAACAAACACATACAGGGAAAATAAGAAATAATTAAGAGAAAGAAAGTGGAATTAAGAGCAATTAGGGAAAGCTTCCTATAAAAGGTGTGGTTTTAGTTGGTACTTAAAGGAAGTCAAAGAACTCAATAACTGGGCAGTGAAGAAAGGGATGAGAGTTTGCAGGAAAATGATGAATTCTGTTTTGGATATGTTGAGTTTAAACTGTCTACAATGCATCCAATTTGAGATGTCTAAGAGGTAGTTGCCTATGAAGGACTATAACTCAGGAGAGAGAATAGGACTGGGTCTATAGGTCTGGGAATCATCTGCCTAGAGGTGATAATTAAACCCTGAGAACTGATGAAAACATTAAATGAGATGTTACAGAGTTTAGGGAAGAGAAGAAGGGAGTCTTGAGGGACCCATGGTTCATGGGTGTGACATGAATAAAGAACCATCTGACAGACAAAAGGAGAACAAGGAGAGAAGTGTCACAAAAACTTGGAGAGGAGAGAGAATTCAGTGAACAGTGATCAGCCATGTCAAATAGTACAGAGAAGTCAAGTACAATGAGAAAAGTATGTTCGATCTGGCAATTGAGACCTCACTGATAATTTTGGAAAGAGTAGTTTCAGTTGAAGGGAGAAATTGGAAGCCAGACTGAGAAGAGAGGATGTGGTGATATCTAATGTCAATGGCTTTCTTAAGTAGTTTAGCCAAGATTGGGAGAATTATAGATAGCCAAGGGGAGTTGAAAGAGGGTTTTTTAAAAATGGAGGAGAGATGAGTATATGTATACACAACAGGGAAGGAGCCAATAAATGAGGAGAAAATGGAGATAAGAGAGAATGGGATGATGAAGGGGACGATTTAGTAGTGGAAGGGATCAAAGGTAAATGTAGAGGGATTTGCCTTCACAAAAAGAAGGTCCACTTCTTCATCTGAAACCATAGTGAAGGAGGAGTTAGTGGAGGAAGATGTCTTAGTGATGGGACATGAGGAGAGGAGGGAGCTCTTGATGTCTCAAATTTCTTGTCTCAATTTTTTTAAATTGATAAAGTATGAGGCAAACAGAAACCCACCCACACATTTTTTTCCCATACAGCTTTTGTTCGCCTCTTTCCATAAATCTTCCAACAAGGGATCCATCTAAAGGGCTGAGGGGAGCCTTCTTTTCATGGACCTTTCCAGGCGCTCTATAGTTCACTCTCACTACATAACTGGCCCACCTCCCTTTCTAGTCAGATCTCTGATGACATCATGTCTTCCATCAATTCCTAATGAGACAGGAAGGAATTAGAGCTTCAGAAAGGACTTGAAGGATACTCTAGTCCCACCCTCTCATTTCACAGATGAGAAAACTGATTTGCAGAGATTCTCAGTCATGTAGCCTGTTGGCAGCAGAGCCTACGTTTAGGTCCCAGGTCTCCTAATTCCCAGTCCTTTGCTATTTGCATTATACCACATAAAAACAGTGTGAGCTTTTGGTGATTCATTCCTCTTGTTCCAATTCCTATATGTCCAACATTTTCAGGTAGATTAAGGTAAAGGAGGTAAAAGAGAGGTCTCTTCCCTTTCAGTTTGCTCCTATTTTCTTTCCTTAGGATGATAGATTGGTACTAGAAGATAATCCAGTCCAGTCATTTCATTTTACAGATAAGAAAAACTGAGATCTAGAAAGGAAAAAAATGATGTACTCATACAAATAAAAAGGCTAGGATTTGAACACAAGCCTGCTAACTTCAATCTGTTGTTCTTCCCACTATACCATTTATGAGTTTGTATCTAAATGCTTCCTTTTGTGCAACAACCCGTGGGTTATGGGCCAGCAGGAAAGGATGGCCAGGCAGGTGATTTCATAGATCATTTTGTTGTTGTTTAGTCAATTACTCTTGTCCAACTTTTCACGGCCCCATTTAAGATTTTCTTGGTAAAGATATTGGAGTGCTTTGCCATTTCATTTTCCAGTTCAGTTTACAGGTGAGGAAACTGAGGCAAACAGGATTAAGTGACTTGCACAAGGTCACACAGCTAGTAAGTGTCTGAGGCCAAATTTAAGCTGAGGTACTCCTGACTCCAGGGCCAGCTCTCTACTCACTGAACCACCTAGCTGCCCTTTACAGATCACAGGGGGCTTTGGATTCCAGAGCAGCCCTTTTCCACTGTCCTGGCAGCTATCTGAACACCACCTCCCAGGGATTACAAGGAAGATAAGAGAGAGAAAGAGGGAAGTTGAGAGAGGACAGAAAACCACTCCTCCCAGAATTGGTCTAGAATAAATGAAAGACTTTTGCCTACATTAAAATAGCAGATATTGAAGGCAGGAAACCATTGTACCAGAACATCTTTTAGATTTTCACCTTTGCTTCCCCTCTTCTCTTCCTGTCTGGTTCATGGTATATCTCCCTCCCCTCCTCAACCCTCCTCCCCCATTTCTCCCCAGCTCTTTCCCTCCCCTTCTCCTTCCTTTCCTCACTCCCTCATGCCATGTTATCATCATTGTCAGTAGAACGAGCTGCGTGCATGCCAAATCAGGTCATTCACAAATATAGAACAAACGTCTGTCACTACAGATTTACCACTATGACTAAAGCATAGCCCTTCTGTCTGTAAAAAGCTTGCTCCATTAGTTCTGAAGGATCACGGTCCCCACAGCTTCTTAACACTCTCTACCTTTGCTTAACAGAGGTAAGGCATTCTTCCAGTAAACATCCGCTGGTTTGTCTTTGAATGATTCATTAGGATGACTCCATCGGTGCCTCAAAAACTAAAGACAATTGTCAACTCTTTTCATTACCTCCTAGCAGACACACACACACACACACACACACACACACACACACACACACACAGAGCTTTCTGGGCTTGAGGGCTCAATTGTAAATATTAGCTCTGGGCTGAAACTTGATAATTCTAGAGAGGGCATTAGCCTAAGACCAGGCTGCCAAATATCCTCCTTTCTGAGTAGATACTGAGGGAGACCTTCTTGGTTAAAGAGTAAAGAAAGAAAAGTAGTGTGTGAGAGAGAGGGAAGAAAAATGGGAGATAAAAGGTAGAAAAAAGATGGAAAGAAGGATAAAAAGAAGGAAAGTAAAAAATGGCTTTGTTTCTAAATAATTGATTTTCATGGATTGATCAATTCTGTTTTTTTCATATAAACAACAAATCAAGGACTAAAAGTCATATCTATCTGACTCAGAGAATTAGCAATGAGCCCCATAATCTAGTATTTGAAGAAGGGAGCCCAAAGCTAGAATTTCAATGTCCTTTTTTGTTTGTTTGTTTTCTGATTTTTTTTTCCCCAGTCATGGTGGGCTGCATAGAATGGTGAATTTGAAGCTAGAGCATCTGAACTTAAATTCTGGTACTTAACAATGAATGTGATTGTGGACAGATCTGACTCTTCTCCCTTGTGGGCCTCAGTTTCCTCATCTGTAAAATAAGAGGGTTGTATTAGGTTAAGAATGAGGGATCTCTAAAGCACATGATTCAAGATTATCCAAGTTACAGAATTGCATCCTGGGGAGAACAGTCCCAAGTAACTGTAAAAACATTCCAAAAATCCTACGTGAAGAGACAAAAGGGAATGCAACTTGCTTTCCCTGGCTTGTTAGGCCATAGCATCTATTTTCAGATTCAGGATATGTTTTATACAGAGGCAGCAAAACCCAACAAAGAAGGAAAGAAGAAAATTAACTATGTTGTAGCTGTGCAAAAGAACAACATTGCTCAATTGACCCTCATTGTAAGTGCCTTTGAGAATTAATTATTACAATATCATTATTGTCATCATCATCGTTATTATTTTGTTCTTTTCTTTTATCATTAGATTGCTGATTCAATCATCATACATGGGTAATAATAGAAATTCATTACCATCTGATGGTTGTTGGGCAGCCTATGGGAAATGAGTTGATAGTCTTGCAAACACTGAATCATGCAGTAAATTAACACTCATTTTCATGCAAGTTTGCTTGCATGTTGATGACCTGGAAACACATGCTTACACTCCATATTTTTCCTTGTTGCTCCTAATAAGTTTCTTCTATGGTAAGAATGGAACAATATGGGCTTCCTCCAGGGGACAAAGCAACACCTCAGCTTTGCCTCATGGAAAGGAACAAGGAGCAGATGGATATGAACTATGTTCAAAAGAGGGCCAACGGAGGGCACACAGAGAGGAGATGCATCTACCTGGTATCACACCTGGGCAATGCCAGGCCGCTGCCAGTGATTCTTGGCAGACATTCTGCCTGGGAAATAGAAGGCCAGGAAGGAAAGGGCCAGAAGAGAGAGCAGGAGTCAACAAACAGCTTTGAAAATATGCCCCCTGTAGTAGCACAATCTAGGTGGCAACTGTGCCCCTAGAAGCATGGGCCTCCCCTAAACTGTTAAGGCTCAGAGGGCAAACAGGCAACCTTCTCTCTCTATTAAAATCTATTTTACAATAATAACACTCTTAGTTTGTAAGCTGTGCGTCTAACCAAAAGTTACATCAAGTTTCTTCTAGTCTCAACAGTGAAGCAAATAGCTTCCCAATGCCATCCCCTCTCTACTCTCCTGCCTCCCTCCAGACCCTACCCCCACCCCTGAATAGCTGTGTGTGATTAAATATTTTATAGAAATCACAGTCTTCTCAGTTCAAAGCATAGCTCTGGACTCTGCTTCCCACTTTAAGATGAGTGTTATTCACTAGGAAAACAACACTATTTAGAGCAAGCACCAAGTCCCTAAGGAAACATAAAGAAATACAGTATCTTGCTAGATTGTAGGTGGTTTGGGGCATCTGTCAAATCAAAAGTCATAGACTTGACAAATTTCAACTTCTTTACAGATGCTTCTTTCACTGGAAACTTTGATCTGCCTTTACCCCTCACTTTCCCTAGTCACTGGATATCTATTCTGAAGAACTGAGTGGATGGATGAATAAAAAACCCCAACATTTATTAAGTACTTACTATGGCTAAACACTGTTGCTTGAAACAAAAAACGTGAGCAGGATCCCCCAAATTGCCGTAGAAATCAAAGCACTGCCCACCCCCACTGCCAGGTTCAGTGGCAGAACTGGTTCATTTCACACTGTTTTCATACCAAAATCCAACTTTAGAATCCAGCAATCTGGTGCAATGCTTTAGGTTTCCAGAATACAAATCTTCCTGGGTTGGCCCCATATCTTTATGGCCATTTCTACAGGATCTCTTTCAACAGTTTATACCAAATCACTTCTTACTATATGTAGGAGTCATTCAGGTTTTCTTAACATGACTACTTACTCTTCTCATCTTACACCAAGACTCTGGCCTCATGCATTTTGTTCCCATGGATTCCAATTATTATTTTATGAGCAGATGATGCATAATTTTTCTTTAAACTCCTGGCTAGCTTCCTTCTATCAGTCTCATGTAGCATTCTGTCTCTGGACATCTCAAGCTGTTTGTACCACCATCAACTTGAGCTGAACACAGCCAAGATGGAATTTGTCAGCTTCTCTCTCCCTCTTCCAAGTTCCCCATCCCAGCAGGTAACACCATAATTTTTCTGACATCCTAAGTAATGGACTTCAGAGTTAATATTCAGCTCCTCTTGATCCTTTGCTCTTCACAGCTAATTAGTTGCCAAATCAAGACATTTTCCCTCCCCCTTCTACACGCAGATACATTCTCCTGTGGCCACCTTTTTCTTTCTATTAGTCCAGGTCCATGTCATCTCTTCCCTGAACTAATGTGACCTTCTCTTTGCCAGACTCTCCACCTCCAGCAGTCATCACTCCCACAGTTCTAGTCAATCATGAATCATAGGATTGGGAACTGAAAGGGACCACAGAGTTCATCTAGTACAGCCCTGTTAAATAACAGAGAGAAAAAAATTGAGATGCAAAGGGTTAAGTGATTTACCTAACATCGTATAAGTGGCAGAACCAAATTTTTGCTTTCAATCCATCTCTTTGACTCAGGGAACTGGCAGTAGGGTTTCATCATTGAATACTGGAAGCAGGGCACTAACTGAATATGAGAATTCCATGATGTTTTTCCTGTTTTATTAATCAGTCATATGTGGAAAGACTTTACCCATGTTCCTAAATATCCGTCTTTGTATCTACAGCAAGAGAATAAAAGTCCTGAGTAATTTGAAGGGCTCTCAGAATTTGGGATGAAAGAGATGAGACATGACAACACCACTCCTTTGCCATTCTCTCATGTAATTTGACTTAGGTTATTAAATGGTGGTTTCCCATGAATCTACAATATCTCTTCTCAGTGCTTGAAATCTCTTCCCCCAGGATTCCTTGTCTATGTCATTGACTTTATCTACTCTGAAATTCTAAACAGCTTCCTTTACTCATTTCAATCACATTTTTTCTTTGTGTCTCCACTCACCCCACTGCTGTTTTCAACCTTCTGTATCCTCCTGACCTCAACCCACCAAATCATCTCTCTCATCAAGTGAAGGGGAGACATGTGTGTTGAGATGGGACCCTGGAGCCTCTGGGTCATGCTTCCCTGCCAACTGCCCTTACCTTTCCAGCATGGCTTTTGTGCCAAGCCTGTTGGCCATGTGTATGTAACAGAAGAGACAAGTATGTAGTGTGATGGTCAAGCTGAGAAGCAGAGAAGGAAAACAAGTAGGGAGAGATGAACAGAGGCACAGACTTGAGAGCTTTCTGTTGATCAGGTTTCCTCCAGCTTTGGTGGATTTATGAATATCGATGGTCCTCGTCTCTGCTTTTGTTGTCTCTGGAAGTCCCTTCAGATACTCACCCCTCTGTGAGGAAAGCCTCTAGCCATGAGGCTTTGCCCTTCCGTTCTGAGCAGCCTTGGTTTTGAGGGACAAAGGGGAAAACTGGAGTTTTAGGGGCCATAGAGGAGAAGCAGGAAGTCAGTCCTTAGATTGTTTACCTAGGAGCTGAACCTTGAGCAGAATCATAAAAATTCTGCGATGTACTTGGGTCCTGATCTACCATTTTGCTAAGAGAGCCTAAGATGATCCTTACTCCTGTTGTATAGGGAGAAGGCAGATTTAATGATAAGCTACAGGTTTATTCTCCCTTAGCTCAGGAGAAACCAGAGAATTAAAGGAAAAAACTCTTAA
Source organism: Petaurus breviceps papuanus (assembly GCF_028583685.1). NCBI lineage: Eukaryota > Metazoa > Chordata > Mammalia > Diprotodontia > Petauridae > Petaurus > Petaurus breviceps. Next base: position 2,203,275 of record NW_027185810.1, read on the forward strand.
CTGTTGTGATGTGTCATGATATTACCGAGACTTTTTCTCTAAATAAACTGCTTTTCTCGACTATGGCCAGAGGCATAAATGAATTTTAGCAGCTGCATCCAAACAGGAGACATTTCCAGGGGGTGGGGGTGACAAATAACCCTATTTAGAATTTCAAAGTAACAGGAAGAAGGCAGTGTTTTCGAGACAGTTGTCTGTCCTATCCAAACAGGAGACCTGTCACATGTGGGAGCCTGTCACATTAGGTGGGAGCAAATCCTATTACACATTTGAATAACTTCCCAAATGACACTTCTATGAAACCTTTTTAGATTGATTAGAAAAGAGCATATGGCTTTCCCTTACCATGCCTTATTGCTACTGCCATTAGAATTGTATCTTGCCACTGAGAAAATATACTTACATGGACTTTGCCCTTGTTCCTGTATCTGATGTAAAGATTGTCTATTCATTTGCCACTGACTTGCTGACTTCATGGTCTTGGTGTGAGTGGTCAAATAAAGATACCTGTCCTAGATGGAAAAATGCTGGTAGGAACCAGGTTCACCTAATTCTTCCTAGAGAAAGGGTAAGGAAAGTGCTAGGTACACCTTAAACACTATAGAAGGGGAAGCATTACTGAAGTTATACAGTGCCTAACAGTGTCACAGTGACTGTTTCCCAGGTGACATCTGATGTTATAGATGATTTATCGGTGGAAATAGCATGAAGGAAGAGGCGTTAATGTCTGCTTTGCTGCAGATCCCTAAGGACCATGGGACCCTTCCATCTGACTTCCATGTGTATTGTCTCCCCCTTTAGAATGTAAACTTGAGAGCAGGGCCTGTCTCATGTTTCTTCTTAAGTTCCCAATGCTTAGAACGGTTCTTTGCACATAATGAAGGTTTAGTAAATTTTGTATTCATTCATTTTTGATTATGGTGACATGGAATCACATACAAATTTAAGTGTGTGTGGGAGAGGGGAGGGTAGAGGTGAATAAATTGCAAAAGTATCTGTATGTTTACAAAAAGATGGCGTTACCTTATGCCTTAGTCAAGAGAAATGGTACATATACATTAAAACAAGGGAATCACAGAAATGTTTGTGATCCTAACTCCTTTAAGCGCAAGATTAAAATTGAATCTGTAAGATATGTATACATATGTGTGCCCTCACCCACACAAGAATGCATCTAATAAATAATAGTCAATATTAACATTTAATAGAGTATTAATAGATTACTAACATTAATTGATAATGTTAATTATTTAATCTATTTAATATGCAATGTTAATATATAATATTAAACTACGATAACATTTTAATAAGCAACCATTAAAATGCCTACTCTATGCCAGGCACCATACTAAATTCTAGGGATACAAATGAGAGGAAAGATAATCTCTGCCTTCAAGGAGTTTATAATCTAGTGGGGGTAAGGCAATGCAGAAAAGGAAGCTGAAAAAGGAGGGGACTCCACCCAGAGGGTCCATCTCCATGATGTTCCTGGAGTTGAAACAAAGCAGAGCAGCTGATGGGAGATGAAGTTAGCTGGAAAATTCTGAGGCCTCTATAAAGGGAGTCTTTGGGAAGAGTTTATTGTCCCGTCCTCTAGCCCTTCAATTTAAAGGGAGAGGCAACTAAGGATGTTGAGGAGGGGTTGAATATCATAACTGAAGCAATCTCCATGACTGATCTTCCACATATGATATGAGAGCACCAGCTCTCTGAGATACAATCAAATTAGGAATTCAAATCAAATTTTCTCTGTAACTGGGAGTCACTTGAAGTTGAATGAGATAGTCATTTAAAGGAGGAAAAAGAGAGAGAAAGGACAATAAAAAAGAAGATGGTGGTAAACTAGATGACCTACCACTACAGAATTCAGACTTCACAGATTTATGGAATTGCTGGTTCCATAAGGATAAGTCCCACTTGTCTCTCAGTGACAACAACCAATGAGAAGAATATCCACTCAGACAGATGGTCTGAGTGTTTAGAAAAAAAGGGGGTGTGTGGCTAGGTGGCACAGTGAATAGAGCACTGGCCCTGGAGTCAGGAGGACCTGAGTTCAAATCCAACCTCAGACACTTAACACTTACTAGCTGTGTGACCTTGGGCAAGTCACCTAATCCCAATTGCGCTGCCTTCCCCCCTCCAAAAAGCAAAAACAAGAAATAAGGGAAGAAAAGAAAGAAGGAAGGAAGGAAGGAAGGAAGGAAGGAAGGAAGGAAGGAAGGAAGGAAGGAAGGAAGGAAGGAAGGAAGGAAGGAAGGAAGGAAGAAGGGGGAAGGGGATGTTTTACATAGAGGTTAAATATTGGGGTAAATTTTTAGGAGCTATCTCATTCCTGCCAATCCAGGCTTCTTTCTCTGAAATATAAACTACTCAGATGTAAAGCTATGGAGACAGAAAAGAGATAAAAGGCAACATGATTTACTGAGTCTTAAAATGGTGACCTCCTCTGTATTGTAAATAAGAGACAATGTGATGTATTGGAAAGAACATTGGTGTTTGAGTCAGGAGGCCTTGGTTCTAGTGATGGTTCTGCCAACTAGCTCAGGTCATTTAATAAAGGAAATTATTTCACTTCCTCATACATCCTCTGTTTCTTCTGAAAAAAATGGGAGGCTTAGAATACATGATCTCTTAAGGTCTGATCTAACTCTAAAAATGGATAATTACCTAAAGGCAAAAAGTTATCTAGAGAAGAAAAAAAGAACATACATGGCTGAAACTGCAATTCTCTAGATTAGACAATTCAACAAATATTTGCTATGTGCATACTGTATACAAAAAAGAGGCTTCTAGAGAGGAGAGAAGGGTAGAATCATGGGTTCATTGCTTCAGAGATTTTAGGAAACTTTGACGTCGTTGAACTCCAACTTCTCCTCATTTTACAGGTGAAGCAATTGAAGCTCATAGAGTTAATGCTATTTATTTGTCCAGTGTTACACACAGGATGAGGCTCCCTGTTATCCTTATGTATATAAAATAGATACTCTTTCATGTCAATCAGAGGGCTCAGAAGGCGTTTCTCTCCGAGTGCCTTTTTTCATTGCTGGCAGTTTATAATGTTACCCCATCAAATAATGCTTTGCCAAAAGATCATTCTGCACAACATAAAAACCCAAATCTCATTGCAAAAGCCCATTGTAACCTTTTTCATATCATTGCCAGTTTATGCCATTCATAACGATATTTCTATGAAACTAATCATCCTCTGTAACGTTATTCTGGCTAGCATTACTCTCTCTCTCTCTCTCTCTCTCTCTCTCTGCCAAATCAATGAATGGCATTATACATAACTATATTAGCTCTCATGGCTGAGGTTCCTTTGGCTGGTCCAACAGAGGCACCCAGGTAGGGATTTGAATAGAACATCTCTAGACCAGTCATCGAATGGGCCAAGAGACTTTTTCTGGTCATATGTTAAACATTTACTCTTACTCCATTCCTGAGACCAAGAGAGCTTCTGAGGGGAAAGAACTACTATCTCTTTTGAATATTAGGGAACAGTACGTGGGAAAAAGGCAATTTTAGGAAAAGATAGAGAAAATTTGGAGAAAATGGGATCTTATGAAGTGACTTGAGCAAAATATCTCCCAGAAAAATAAAAATTACCATATGTGGAGACCTGTCTGTTGTTCTGGGGCAAGACTATGCTAAGAGTACAATTTCTGCTGTTTGTTCAAAACAGAGTGAGGGCCTAACTTTCTAAGTGTCCTGTTATGTCCTGGAGGAGTATCTATTTCTCCCAGTCAAGTACAATTCCGATTAAGAGGAAATCGTAAATCTTCCAAGAATATTTCTGTCTTCTGTTTAGCTCATGAAGTTTCATGCCCTTCCTGTAGAGACTTTGATGGGAGTTCTTCAGTTGCTACATAATGGGTTCCTTGTGATTCATGCATTTGCATAAACAAATAGATGCTCAGTATTTTTTTTATCACATCCTTCACCTTTGAAGATGACATTTTTGCTTCTTATTATTCATCTAGGGTCACAGTCATTTAGTAACTAGGAGATAGCATCCTAAAACAGATAGCAACTTTATTTATGGTGGTAGATGCCAAAATAAAAGAAAAATCTGGTAGAGTAGGTTAGGTGTTCGGTGTCTTAGTGACCAAATTAACTATTTGATCAAGAGCATCCCTCTTTGCCATAACTCTATATAAAATGTCCTTTCCAACCACCCTCTCTCTCCTGGACTTGAAAGGGTTTTTTTTCAGATAAAAAAGTCCTTTATACTGGCTCTTAATGAGTCAGGTTCATAGCCTCCCCTTATCTTCAGTTTCTTCTCCAGACGGAAACAGATAATGCCAAGGAGGAAACACATTTTTAGGTCAAATACTTTAGAAGCAGAGTTTGGCAACTCTAGAAATTAGTGCATGATAGAGGAAGTCTTTTCATATAATTGTGGAATCACCCCACCCCATGCAGACCCTTTGTGCTATTTTCCCTTCCCCCCCATTTCCTTTAAAGTACACACCCCTTGGTTTCCACATTGTAATTGGTGATCACTCCAGCCACACCAAAGACTTCCAACTCCGATATATGTGAAATGCAATGGGATTGTAAGAATGAGGTGATTGGGAAGGAAAGGATGATTATCTCTACTAGGCTATGCTGCTTCTCAAAACTAACAGCTCTGAGCTGGGACTAACATCCCAGGGATGACTAGACCACCAAGATTCATAATAAACTCTAAGACAGGGCTACTAGATTGTGAATAACCAGTGATGCCTCACATCTACCATTATGCCTTCAGGACAGGAGAGGTTATAGTGTATTATCAAGGCTACAAAGTGAACATGGAGGAAACGGTGGATATAACAGTTGTTTTGGAGATAAAGCAGATAAAATTTTTAAATCAACCAATAGACCCCAAGATCCTCTGGTTTAAATTGTTCTTGATTCTGACTGCTTTCCAACTTCACTGAGATATCTGCAAAGTTGTAAATCTAGGTGTTGTGGCATAGCTTACTTTCAATCCTGTAGTGACTAGATACCAACCCTACTCCCATGTTGTGAATTTGTGTTTTTCCACATAGATCATTATGTCTGTGCACTGACCCAGGGAAAAGGTATCTCCTGGATTTAAGTTAATAATGGATAGCTGGTGCAAATCTCTAGCTGTGAAGTTTGTGAGGGCTTTCTTGGGCGCATCTATTTGAAGGGATGACTAAAGCCCCAAAGGCAACTGTTATTGATCAGCCCTGAGCTGATAGATTATAGGGTTTTGTTTTCTTATGCAATATGTCACTGTTTTTCATTTTATTGGATTGTTTAATCCATTCACTTTTAAAATTATGAGTTTACATTTTCTTCCATCTATCTCTAAAAATGTTTTTTTCCAAGTTATTTTCCAACTCTTCTTTTGTAAAGTATTATATTCTTTCAATTATTTTACTTTAATCTTTTTAAGGTGGCCTTCTTCTTATGCTTTTCCTCTCCCCCATACCCCAATCTACCCCATCCCCTCTTCCTCTTTGTTACTCTTTACCCTTTTGGGTTTTGTTAGCTTGTTCATCTCTTCTGATTTTATATAGTTATATAGTTCTTTTCCATCTTTTTTCCTCTCAGTTAAGTAGATTCCCCCTTCTTTTCCTTCCTTTCATCCAGTCCTGCTCATTAGTTTTTTAATTTCATTTTTGTGCCTTTTTCAGAAAAGTTTTTCTCTTACTCTCTTCATTATCCATCTTTTTTTCTTTTTACTTTAGGCCCCCATTCTCCAAATCATAACCCCTGTAATCATCTGGTCTCTCTCTTTTCTCCGTATTTTTCAAACAATCAAAACTTCCAAGGTATCCATTGTAGGCTCTGCCATTTAGGTGCTTTCTATCACTGCCTTGTCAAGCCTAACCCATGTATTTCCCTTTTTCATTATACCCCACTCTCAGAACAATGCCAGTTATTGCAATAGTCAGAGAGGATCATTTCCCCATGGTAAAGCATATTCCCAATCCACCTCCACTGATCTATAGCCTCTCTTGTTGTCCTTTTTTTTTCTTCTATATTTACCTGGAGATCTCCTCTCTATGTCCCTTCTCTCTCATTCCTCCAGATGCCAATTGCCCCCAAGAGGTTCCACCTCCCCTTCTCCCAGAATAAGTAGACTTTTCAGGCACCAAATCTTTCAGACTTCATCCAGTGTAAGGTCCCCATCTCCTTTTATCCATACAAGACTTTGTCAGTGGAACACCCTCACACCTCCAAAGAAAGACCTTCTTCCTTTCACCCTCCTTTCATTCTTTCCCCCTTCTCTTCTCCTACTCCCATTAGGCTTTTCTCTTTTGAAGACCCTAGAGGTCATCTTTACTTCATTTCTAGCTCTTGATTTGATCCTGATGCATCTTCACTCCTTTTTATCTCCCTGCTCTCCTCTCCACTTCATGTACCCACCCATTTTGTAGTGTAGTCCTATAAAAGAAGCATTTACCTATAGACAGTATGTTGCTGGGTCCTGTCCATAATACCCCATGTCTACTTCTTCACTATTACATCTACCAGATTTCCTGCTTTGCCCTTGTCTCCTTGTGGACCTTTAGAAAGAAGTTTCTTACTGGCTTTTCTGTTGCCACTCTATTGTAGTTGCCAATATTTATTCACTCTTTTTGCAGTTCTGTTGTTTGGGATGTTTAAGAAGCAAATAATTTTTTTCATTTCTGGTTTTCTTTCTAAACCTGTGTCAAACTCTTCTTTATTATTGAATGTCTTTCTTTTGTCTTGTATGGTTAAGCTCAGATTTGTAAGATAGATCACCTGGGCTGCATCCTATACTCCAATGATCTTTGGAACACCTTCTCCTTTTTTTTTTAAAAAGCAATTGGGGTTAAGTAACTTGCTCAAGGTTACACGGTCAGTTATTTTGTGTGGGTGCCAAGTATCTGAGGCTGGAACTGATCCTGGGTCCTCTGATGCCGGGGCTGGAGCTCTTACTCACTGTGCCACCTGGCTGCCCCTTCTCCTTTGTTTTTTAAGAAGGTATGAAATAATCTTATGTTATTCAAATGTCCTTTATTTTGTATTAGACAGTCTTTCTCCTTATGGCTTGCAGAAACAATTGTTTCTGAATCAAATTGTTAAACTAAATCATTATGTGTCTTGGAATAGGTAGTTTGGGGATATATATATATATGGAAGTGATCAGTGAATTCTTTAAATTGGAATATAATTTCCTGTGTTCAGAAGTTCCAAGTGGTTCTCTTTTATTATTCTTTCATTACAGTGTTGAGATTTTTTGTCTTGTCTTGTTCTTCTCTGAGACCTATAACCTTAGGTTATCTCTATGCATCCTGTCTTTGAGAAGTGCATGCTTTCCTTGTATAGTGAGCATACTGACTTTTAATGTTTTTGCTTTTTACTTTTCCTCTAGGTTGTCCTTCACTTCTACATATTTGCACATTCAACCTATTGTTTTCTTTATTGTTTCTTTTGTGGGACTTGCCATTGCAGATTCAAATTTTTCCATACTCTTCATTACTTTTGCATGTAGGACATGAATTCTTCTCTCATAATTCTCATTTCTTTTTTAAACCACTCAGTAATAGTATGTTGTGGTTCCATGTTCTCCTCAAATTCCACAGGGTCATCTTTCTTATGAAGTGTTGGATCATTTTCCTTCATTCTTCAGTATTTATTCATAGATACCTGAACTCATTTACTAGATCTGGGGGCCATATTTCCTTCTGTTATTACCATTTTTCCTACTGATTTATCTGTGTTCAATATCTTTGAGATTTCTTCTTTCTTGAGATTTCTTGAAATCTTTAATACTTTCAGTTTTTTCCCTCTCCCTTGCTTTCCTTATCACTCACTTCCTGGTTCCCCATCACTGTATTATGATTTCCTTAGGGACTGAATCTCAAAGCATCTCAGCCTTCTCTTACACTGGGCAATTCATGGTTCACCAGCATAGGCTTCTGCTCCAACTGACTTATGGGAGACCAGAAATGACTCCAACTAATGCTGTGCTCTTTCCTTCAGGCTTGGTGGAGTGCTACACAGCTCCCCACATGTACAGTGTCCTATTCTGGTGACCTGTCCCACTTCCTCTATTTGTCAGTTCTCTGGCGCAGTACCAGAAGTCCAGAGTATGCTTTCTGAGGCACTGGTAGTTCAGAGCTTTGCAGCATTGGTGCTTCCAGGTAGCAGCCCCCATCATGCTTTTGGTCCTGAAGAACTATAACCAAGCTGGCTATCAAGGCCTGAACAAACTTCTTCAGTCTGGAACCAGGGTCTCTACAGCACTGGAAAGAAGGAGAGAGGAACAGGGTTTTGATGTAAACATGTGTTGTGCCTTTGGGTCTGCTATTGTGACCTTGCTGTCGATAACATGGGAAATGAGGGAGTCTTAGCAGTCTTGGAGTCAGTTAACCCAGGTTTGGTCTCTGGATTTGTTTTGTTTTTAAACCTTCTTTTGGACGTTGTTTGTCCAAACCATGGAAATACCTGAAGTTGCTTTATTTTTGGTGCATTTCTTTCTTAGAGACCTTTGAGAAGTCATGGGGATCAAGGAAAATATCTAGTCTACTATCTTGTTTCTCATGTGGCTTGTCAATATAATACTTGTATGATATCCTACTCTGTATATAATTATTGAATACTTGTTGTTTATATGTCGATTAGCATTATATCTTTGTGTTTATGTCATATCCTCCCTCTTGGATTTCAGATTTCATAAGAAAGTAGATTTTGGTTATCTTTTTATCTCTTGTAACACTTAATTTACTGCTAGGTACATATGGATAAAGATATAGCGACTGGGCACGTGATTTAGTTCATATAGGGAATTCCCATGTGAGGAAATTCGTTATACCAATGCAGGCTGACCCTTTCTAAATTAAGGAATGAATTTTTAAAAGCATTTGTTATGAGCTAACTATGTGTCAGACACTGTGCTAACCTGGGGACACAAGGGAAAAAAGCAAGGTGGTCTTGTTCTCACAAACTTTGCATTCTAATAGGAGGATACAACTCACAAGGGGAGAATTGTTTTGGTCTGGGAAATCTCAGAGATGCTGAGTGAAGCCATCTAGGATAACTGCAACTTATAGTTTTAAAAAGTTATCTTGGGCACTGATAAGGTCAGTGATTTGCCTAGTATTACATAGCCAGTATGTGTCAGAGATAAGACATAAATCCAGGTCCTTCCTAACTCTGAGACCAACTCTTTGTCTTACCTCAGTGTCTCTTGCTACACAAATAGTAGGTGTCTAAATGGAATAGTTAAAGAATAAATTCATTAATGAATTTAATTTATTGAAATTTATTAGTGCATGAGGCTCAACTGGTATCAGACAGTAGAGAGTGCTCCTGAAGAAAAGCTACTCATTCTTATATACATCATTCAATTCAGTTCAAAAGTCCTCTCTATCTCTTCCTTATGAAAAATTAGTTTTGATTTTACTTTTAAATTGGCTGCCAATGTAGTGAGGGGGCCATTGGTTGTTCAAGTCACTGATAGGAAAAAGGGATTATGTTTATGGCACTTGGCTTAGGGAGTTTGGGATGAACCACTAGACCAAAATCAATCTGTTACACAATTTTTTCTGTCCTCAAACAGACCAGCAGACTCCTACCAGGAATTCATCTTTTCTCAGAATCACATAGGACAAAATATGCATACCCTAGACAGGTGCCTTGAGCACTGGACCAGAAAAAAAAACTTACAAAATAGAGTAAAACTGGGGTATGCTACAGGGTACTACTCTTCAGATAAAGAATCCAATTAATTCTTGGGTCACTGACATCACCCTCTTGTCTTTGCCTTTCATCAGTGTTTTGCTAACCAACAGCTCACAACCACCACTCCCACATTGATTACACCTGCTGGGGGTAATCAAACCAATATCACCAATTTTTCTTAAAGAAATAGTCTCTATGTTACCTGGTGCAATGGCTTAATGAAAACTAAGGCTATTTACCTGTAGAGCTACAAAAGACATGAGATAGGTATATTTTCCTATCCCAAAATCCAGCTATTACCCAAACCCAATATTTCTTTTTTTAAAATTCTTTGCAATTTAAATGTTGACCAACTGGAATGTAGGTAACTAGACCCCAAAGTCTATCTCTGTGTGTTTGGGGAATGAAGGAATCTCTTCTAATATAAAAGGTAGAAATGAAGGAAAAAGGAATTGAAGTATGACACCACTCTTCTGGGGGCATTGTCCCCCTGCTCTCTGGCAGCCTGATCATTTTGGTTATCATCACTCACTGGGGTGAGTGGCAGATGGCTTCGTTGCTAAAGGGATTTACTCACAGAGAATTGACTCCCAAGCTAGCACAGTTTCTTTGGATCTGGTCAAAGTAAAGGGGGGGGGAGGTAAGAGAGGTGCCATTAACTGCAGGGAGTCCCCCTTGATGGGAATGTACCCACAAGCTAAAGAAAAGAGAGAGGGGAAAACTTTGCTACAAATTCTGCATCCCCTTTATTCTCTACCTCCTATCACAAACACATACAGAAAGAAAGACCTTCTTTGCCTTTGGGAGAGAAAGATATCTCAAAATCTATCTCACAAGGACCTGAGTTGGCAGGATCAATAAATATGTAGCTCACACACAGAGAAATCATTCAGGCCATTTCAAAGCCCCTGGAACAGGAATAAAACAACAGAGACTAAAAGAAAAGACTTGATTGCCATGCAGTTCTCATCGGATTTCAGGGAAGGACCATTTCTAAAGCTCCAAACACCAGAAAGCTAAGTTTCCAGATTTCACTGCCCTTGTCTGTACTGTAGTAACCAAAGGCTTATCATTCAGTGGAAGTATAATATTCCCCTTGAACCGAATGAGGTAGTGGAAAGTTCCTAATGATATACTGAATGGACTTGTGTGCCTTTGGGGGAAGATCAAGTGAAGGATTTGTGAAGACATCACTGCCCCAACTTTCTGAATCCCAACCTGTGAAGTGAGAGCAAATGGCAGTGTCTGTTTGATATCTGGATGTTATGTGGGCACAGCTATCACTGACTCGTCAAAGGCAAGATCTCTTAGGTATCTTCCCCTCTCTGATCGATACAAATTGCTCGAGATATGCCAATAACTTATTTTAGTCATTTGTCTAGTCCCTTTCATGTCAAAGAATGAGAATCTTCAAATCAGAGGGGACTTGGAAAGCTCTCTAGTTCAGATGCCCTATCACATGCAAAAATGCCCCTGGAAAACCTCTCCAGAGCTCCTTGAAATGTACCTTCGTAGAGAGAATATAAGACTTAGAGTAAGGGAGACCTGGGTTCAAATCTTGCCTCTCCCACTTACTAGCTATGTGACCTTGATCTAGTCATTTAAATCTCCTACCCCTCAATTTACCCATTTGAAAAACAAGATGGGTTGGCTAGGTGGTGCAGTGTATAGAGCACCTCACCTGGAGTCAAGAGGACCTGAGTTCAAATCAGGCTTCAGACACTTAACACATGCAAAAAAACTAACCCTGTGACCTTGGGCAAGTCACTTAACCCCAATTGCCCTACCTTCCCCCCCCAAAAAAGCGAAAGAAAGAAAGAAAGAAAGAAAGAAAGAAAGAAAGAA
>NW_027185810.1:2214888-2235563 GCF_028583685.1 Petaurus breviceps papuanus
AGGAAGGAAGGAAGGAAGGAAGGAAGGAAGGAAGGAAGGAAGGAAGGAAGAAAAAGAAAAATAGGACAGGTGGATCAGACAGCCTCTGTTGTCCTTTTCACTCCTAGAGCTATGATTTGGGGATCCTCTACCACATTCCTGACAGATGGTTCTTCAGCCTGTGGGCTTTTCAGTGATGGGGAGTTCACTACCTATGAGGCAGTCCTTTCCATTGGACAGAACTAGTTTTTATTTTTAAGTTCTTCCTTATATTAAGCTGAAATCTATATCCCTGTAACATATGTCCATTTTTCTTGGTTCTGTCTTTTAGAGCTATAGAAAGTAAATCTAATCTGTCTTCTGAGAGAAAGCCCTTCAAATACTTAAATAGAGCTTTCATGTTCCATCCCACCCTCTAGTTTTTGCTTTGTTCCATCAATGCTTTCTTATATAACCTGGTCATTAGACCTCTTGTCCACCATCATGTCAGTTGAAAAAATTTAAAGGACATATTGGGAGGCATAGAGACCTTCGAATGAAAGCTGGTGCAGCACCTACTCAGGGACTCCCTGAACCAGACAGTCTCTGAGGTCCCTGTCCATCAAGTTGTTGTTAAGTCATTTTTCAGTCTCATCTGACTCTGTGATTCTATTTGGGGCTTTTTTTGGTTTTGTTTTTTTTGCAAAGATACTGGAGTGGTTTTCCATTTCCTTCTCCAGCTCATTTGACAGATAAGGAAACTGAGGCAGACATGGTTAAGTGACTTGCCCAGGGTCACACAGCTAGTAAATGTCTGAGGTCATATTTGAACTCAGGAAGATGAGTCTTCCTGACTCCAGGCCTGACAATCTATCCACTGTGCCACCTAGCTGCCCCTGTCAATCAAGGTCTGAATTAAAACCTTGTCTCCAACATCTATTGTGATCTTGCACAAATCACTTCATGTCTCTCAGACTATGTTTCCTTATCTTTAAATTGAATCTATTAATAATACCTACTTTTCAGGGTTATTATAAAGATAGAATGAGATAATATTTGTAAAGTACTTTGCAAACCTTAAAGCACTACATAAATGTTAGCTACTGTTATTATTTCAATTTTGAGATTCTGTCATATCTTTCATAAAATATTTTATAATTTTATTTCAATTGGTTATTTGTATTCAGAGAAGCATTGGGGTATGATGAATGGAAAGCTAGTCTTGGAACCTGAAAGACCTGAATTCAGGTCCTACCTCTCACACATGGGGACTATGTGGGCAAGTCACTTAATCTCTCAATGCTCTAGTTAACTCTTTAAGGTGGTGCAATAGACATAGGGTTGGGACTGGAATCAGGAAGCCTCATCTTCCTGAGCTTGAATCTGGTCTCAGACACTAGCTATGAGACCCTGGGCAAGTCACTTAGTTCTGTTTGCCTCAGTTTCCTCATCTGTCAAATGATCTGGAGAAGGAAATAGAAGAACCACTCTAGTATCCTTGTCAAAAAAACCCCAAATGGGGTCACAAAGAGTCAGACCCAACTGAAATGACTGAATAAGAACTCTATAAGACCATCAATTGCAGCAAAGCTGTTGAGCTATATTGATAGAAGGAATTTCCTTACCCAGGAGCTCCTATGAGATGACAGGTCCAGTCCTTATTCCTTCCCCTCTCCCAGTTATTAATAACCCAGATTCTAGGTATTGAGACTCATTGGAAACATCACTGAGACCTTAGACCTATCTGGTTTCCTATGCCCTTGGTTAAATAGCATGCATTTTGGATCTGAGTTTCCAGACTCTGTTGCCTTGAGCTTGCCATGTAACTGTCATGTGGCAACCAACATGGGAGAATTTATCAAACTGATCAGAGCCTCCCCTAATCACAGATCTCCCCCCAGTTAAATATTTGCTGCCCATACATATCAAAATGGGATTGTAAGCTCCTTGAGTGCAGAGATAACCTTTTGCCTCTTTTCATATAGCCATTTTTAGTACAGTACCTGATATAAGTAGGCATTTAATAAATGCTTATTGACTGACTGACTGATTGGAGTAAGTATGTTGGTCTGATAGTTATTAGCAATGTAGAGAAGTTCCACTAGCTGTATTCCCCCTGCCTGTTTTCCCCAGGGCTTTGCACTAATTTCTGGCAATGCCTGTGATTCTAAAATACTCTCAAAGTTAACAGTCTTTTAGGAGTTCCCATAGCTGGTAAATCTGATGATTATTCTTGCCCCTCTGAACTCCAGTGCATAATTATGTGAATTCGAAAGGCAGATGAAATTTTACAAAGTTCTCATTGGTGCTTTAGTGTTTATAAGATTCTATTCCAACAACAATAGCAAGGTTTGAAAAGTGTTTTATGTGTATTACCATATTTTATTCCTTTAACAACTTTAAAAAGTAGATGCTTGTAGGGGCAACCACAGTGGCATACCCAGAATGGCTGCTAACACAGGCTTTTGGCTCTGCTTTACTAGGGTTTTCACAGCTGCCAGAGCTATTAGTTGGGCTCCCTCACTACAGACACCACAGGCTCTGGCTCACTGGTCACACACCCCAGAACGTCCACCCAAGACTGTGACCCAGATCCAAGCAGGTTAAATCAAGAGCAATTACCCTCTGAATGGTCGCTTGGTCCCCCTACGATCTGCAGTCCAGAAGCTCTGAAGTAGCCACCAGCAGTGGCTCCAGGGCCTCTTCACCTCCACCACTTCTCACCCAAGGGGGAAGGGACCAGACCACATCATTCCCCCCCACCCATTCCAACAGAGTTCTACACTGACCTTTTACTTTACCTTTGGTATTTATGGGTTGATACGTCTGTAAACCACCACAGCTGTTGGTGATCCACTCTTCCAAAGTCTGCTCCAGCTGCTGCTGGTTGGGCCACCCTGAGGCTAAAGCCCCAGGCTCATGTGGGGCTGAGCTCAACTCCTGGAGCGCTGTGATGGACCCTTTCTGTAGGCTTTCTGGGCTGCCTTCAGTGGGAGATTTGTTTCTCTCTGTCACTTTGTGGGTTCTGTAGCTTTAAAGTTTGTTTAAAGTCATATTTTATAGGTATTTGAGGTGGTTATGAGGAGAGTTCACAGAGTTTTCCTGCTTCTATGCCTCCATCTTGGCTCCACCCCCCACTCTGCTTTATTAGGAAAGGTAGTTGTTTAAGGGGTCAACAATCTTTTTTTAATCACATTCAGTAGTTCAGTGGAAAAGTCAGCACCTGAATTTCAGAGAAAATACAAGCAGAGAAATAAAGACCAACAGACAGGGTTCTGACTGCCTGAATCAACTATACACTTTACATACATCTGTAGATCAAGAGAGCCTTAACATCTGAGAAGTCAGGGAGCTCTGAACATATGGCCACTCAAACCAAGAACCTTCTCATAAGTGAAGCCCCAAAGCAAAATATCAACTCAGAGTACATATACACTTCTCAGAGCCAGAAGGCATCACCACCCACCTGACTCAGTGCCTAATTAGAAATTAGCAAAAAGTGTGAAAGCAAACCTCCCTTAAATGAACTTCCTTTAATGGGCTCCATCTGAAGCCTATTAATTGGTGGGGAAGATCTTACATCTCATTAACATTATAATGCTATTATCCCTATTTTATAGATAAGAAAACTCAGACCAAGAGATGTTCGATTTGCTCCAGTTCATATAGATAAGATTGTTAAGTGCCTTGGGTGGGATTTGAACCCACATCTTTCTGACTCCCAAGTCCAATGCATTGTGCTAAGTTAAACACAGCTAACAATGGTTTTAGTTTTTAGTTGTTTTTTTTTAAGAAAAGAAAAAAAGGGGGGGAGGTATAAACAATTTTCCCTATTCCCAATATGTAGGACTCTATAAAAATGGATTTGAGATTTGGGATTAATTGAAAGCTACTCTGTCATCCTCAGGTGAGAAACTAAATTATTGTGTATGAAAAATTTTACATGGGATCTCTGTAGTATTTAAGGCAATCTAATTTCAAGTTGCCAGATGTCTCTAGAGAAGAAAGTGAGGCTGGTGACTTTGTACAGCTCTCCCTCACTCAAATCCAAATCACTTGCAAGTCATGTCATCAACTTCATGATGTCATGGTCCTCTTTTAGAACAAAGTACAAATCACTCACAACAACAACAACAACACACACACACACACATAATTTCAAGTTCCTAAGGTGGAGAGAAGAGTATCCAAAATATTCTTTGTAGAACATAGGAAAATCCAAATAGAGTTCCAGGATGTAGTTTCATAACCTGTAATCTCATCAGGTTAAGGTCATCAAATTGACCAAGTGCTCCCCTGACCAAGCCTTTAGACACTCAAGGAAGTCTATTATCATTATGTGAATGAATAAGCATTTTCATGTGCTAGGAACTATGCTAAACACTGTGTATATAAATACACAATGGTTGAGACAGGCACTCCTCTTGGAGGAATTTACATTTTAATAGAAATCAATACATGTTGGGAGTGGAGTTGTGAGAAAGGTGGTTTGGTCTGGGAGGTCTCAAGGCTGGTGAGGGTATCCATTGACAAATCCTTCCCAGAAGCTATGGTAGCATTGACTTGATTACAATTCTTCTACCAAGAGGTGAGTATGGAGAAGATACTATACATGTAGTATCAGGGCGAAAATTGTTGTTTTGGTGGCTAGCTAAATATGGTGGACTCTAATCAACCTGAGGCAGCATGGCCTCAAGGTGACAGATGGAAGGATTTAGCAAGATCAACAGTGTCATGAAGGCACCCAGGTTGCTGGATGTGGGGTCAGGAAGCCCTGAATTCAAATCCTGTCTTGACACTAGCAGCTTGATTTTGGACAAATCACTTAACCTTTTTTCAGCCTCAGTTTTTTTACCTATAAAATGGGTTCACTTTATAAGGTTTTTGTAAGGACAAGCTGAGATAATACATATAAAGCACTTTGCAAACCTTAAAGCACTATATAAATGCTAGCAATGATGATGATGATGCAGGCTGAAGGGTAGAAGATAGCTATGATGAAGAAAATATACAGAGATGGGGGTTCAAGGTAATATCTTGATGAAGGCCAATGACTGGACTTCTTATCCACTGATTAGTTGGCAAAGGAAGTAGCACCATTGAGAAAGATAGCTTTCCCAGGTCACTTGTCTCCATTAAACTGAGGGGTAGAAATCTGAAATCACCCATGTGTTTGTTGGCTGGGGTGCCTAGAAGCCTCCCAAATGGCACTGACTTGGCCCACTGAGCAGTACTGCTTCAGCCCAATGAGTCACACTGCCTCACTTAATTATCTTCTGAGTCTGGAATTAGATTGACTTGGACACTGTATATGTATACACCAGGAGCAGAAAGAATCATGACTTTGCCAAGAGGGCCAAGTGGGACTCAGCACACCAGTGCTAGGCATCTCTTATTCAGAAACTCTGCTTTGTCTCTAGGGACAGCCACTTCAGTGAGTTCATCCTTAAATTTAGTCCTGTTCCTTAAATAAACTCCCAAGGCCTTCTGAAATTGTCAGGATTATTTTTGGTGGTTCTTTGTGTAACTTGGAACAGGCAGGAGATATTAGTTTTCACAAAACAGAAACCTCTTTAATTCCATGGGAGAGGGAGGAAGTTCTGTTAGGATAAAAACTTGACCTCAGAGGGAAACACTGAATCAGGGCTCTCACTGGCCCTTGCTGTTTCTAGGGCCATTTGTGTTCTTATGACAGATCTTGGTGATTCAACATGTTCACCCTTGGATGCAAAAAAACTTCCAGGTTCCAGCCATCATTTCATAAAACAAGTCAAAATGAATTGCCTTTTCCTTCTTCCTCATTCCAGGAGGCTAGCCTTTCCCTTATAACTTGAGATTCTATATCAACCCTCAGCCTAGACAAAGTCTTACTCTGTGTCTGCCCATGTTGGGGGTCCCAGACAACTTACCTATTTAAAATAAAAATGGAATGAATTCATCAATATTATATTCATCTCAAGTTAAAGTATAAGAACTCAAGGAGATTTGCAATCTTCATGCTAGAAAGACAAGAAAATGCAAAGTTAAATAATGATTACTTTTGTATATAACAAAAATGTTTCCTGATACATTATCTCATCTGATCCTCTTAGTGATCTGGGGTGGTAAATAAGGCAAATATTATTATTATTCCCTTTGATGGATGAGAAAATTGAGTCCCAGAGAGGATCTGTTATTTATACAAGTCTGAGCTATAAAGTTTGGGCAGCTAGGTGATGCGGTGGATGGAACACTGGGCCTAGTGTCAGGAAGACCCAAGTTCAAATCCAGACTCCAATACTTACTAGCTGTGTGACCCTGGATAAGTCACCTGTTTGCCTCAGTTTCCTCATCGGTAAAATGAGCTGGAGAAGGAAATGGCAAACCACTTCAGTATGTTTGTCAAGAAAACTCTTGAGTCAGACACAACTGGAAATGACTGAACAACGAGCCATAAAACAATAGGAGGCAGAGTGGATAGAAAGCTGGGCCCAGAGAAAACCTGAGTTCAAATCCTGCCTCAGTCACTTATCAGGTATATGACCCTGGGTAAGTCATCAGACTTCTGCCTGCCTCAGTTTATATATCAGTAAAAAGGGGATAATAATAGTACCTACCTCCCAGGATAAAATGAGGCAAGATTTGTAAAGTGCTTTGTAAACCTTAAAGTGTCCTATAAATGTTAACTATTATTATTAAGTAAGTAGCAGAATTCTTTTAAATAACAATAAGATTAAGGACTGGGCCTATGAGTCATTGATATAGGGAATTTCTGAGGGAGGAATGTCTATCTAGCAATGTAGTGTGGCACCTTCCCAGTAACTTAGAATCTTTGGAGTGTTGCCTAGAGCATTGGGAGATTAAGTGATTTGCCCTGGTTCACACAGCCTTGGTATTTCAGAGGCATATTTAATTCTTTCTCAGTTTCCTCTTTTATGGGAGCTGTATCTATTAAAAAGCAGAGGCAACAAGTTTTAAATAACAATAAAGCATTTAGAAAGTAGTTCAAAACAATAATATTGCAGAGCAGTGAATCATTAACTGACAAATAGATTGTGTAGATGAATGCAACTGAAATTTAGAGAGCAGAGAGGTCTCTTGAAATTTCCTCAAGGATATGGAATTCTAGGTTGGCCTTAAAGGAGAAATAAGAATTGGATAGGTAGAAGGTAGAGAGAAGAATATTCCAGACAAGTAGAAAAATATAAATAAAAATGTAATGATCTAAGATCAAAGTATGTTAAGAGAATTATGAATAAGTGAGTTTGGATGGAGTGAAGGATTCGTTTATAGGAACAATGAGCGAGGAAGCTGGAGTACTACATTGGGACCAGACTGAATACCGGACCAAGAAGTTTGGATGCTATTCTTCAGGCAATGGGGAGTCCTCGAATGTTTTTGAATAGAGGAGTAACCCAAAGAAAAATTTTGTTTTCGTGTTATATAGGTAGAGATTGCCTTTCCCCATTAAATGGACACTCTCCAATGCAGCTAATGTAGGCAGTACACATAGGAGAAAGCTCTGGGAAGTTGGACTCCCAGGACATTTTGCATTTGGATGCAGGAGTGTATTGGTCAGAAACAAACTGGAAAGAAGATAGTATCTACATGGAACAGAAAGAGTAACTTCATGAGAAAGAAGAACAGGAGGTAGGGTCACAGATGGAGGACAGAGGCTTCATGAAGCAACAATTAGAGAACGAAAAAATGGGAATCAGGAGAAGGACCAGAGCCAAGTGGCACAAAAGCTGTGGGAGCTAGAAGATGGAAGATGATAGGGCTGGAGCAATAGGGCTGGAATGGCCTAGCCATGGCACGATGACTTCAGGTCCGTGAAGAGAAAGCACATTGGAAAGAACATGTCAGAGGACGTAGGTTTGAATCCCAGCTCTACCATGTACTGCCTGTGGAATCTTGGGGAGGTCTTTTAACCTTTCTGAGCCTTGGTTTCCTCACCTGTAAAATAAGGATTGTAAGATGTAAATTAGCAAAATAAAGCTGTGGTCGATGAGCCCCATAGGTCCTTCTAGCTCTATATGCTGAATAGATGCTGGCCATAGCAAAGAGTCTTCAGAACCTTCACTTAGCCCTGAGTCACCCATTTTCTCTCTTTCCCTGCTGAGACTGAAGGAAAAGAATTCAGGAGACAGATGGCATCCAACCGTCATCTTCCACACTGGTGTTGTGAATCTGAACCAGCTATGCCCTCCTGCTAGGATGAAGAAGCGGAGGAATTAAGGGACATGTGGGTAGTGGTCCTTTGGGGGTGTGGGAGATTGCATCTATCTTGTATATGCTTACAAAGGAGGCATTACCTAATTCACTTCCCTGTTGACATTCCTTGGCTAGCAGACGCACTCACCAAGGCTCAGGGTACGCCCTTGGTGGTGACAATGAAAGGAGAGATGGTTTTTAAAAGGAAGAACATAGAAATAGAGATGGGGTGTCAGTGATTGGAGATGTCAACCCACTACAACCTCCATGCTGTTTATGGAGGGGTATAGCAATGCCCCAAGGAAAGCTACCTCCCCGTGGAGAAACCCAAGAGACATTGCTATCTTAGTAAATAGCCAGGTGGAAGTAGATGCACATACCCAGTTTCACCTGAGGGGGATGGCCAGTGTGTAACTGAGGTAAGGAGGAATTGCCCGTGGCCTTGGGGAAAGTGGAAATGACCCTAGATCCGCTTACACCAGCACATATGGTGCTCAGCTGAGACAACAGAAAATAGAACAACTTCTCGGTTCATCAGTGGAAACCTTTTTAGCACATCTCCCAGATGGCTGCCACCTAGAACTGAATTCCCATGTTCTCATTCCTGGATGCTTGGGAGGTCAGAGCAGGATTGTCATCTGGGACGCACACAGTAGTTGCTTTAATATTGATATACTATGCTGTGGTAAGGCAATTCAAAGAGACACACTAACAAGGATCAAAGGGGGCATGCTTAGTGAGAAGGTAGAGTTGAGTGATCTAATCGGTGCACAAATATCAGAATTTGAGTACAGCTCCATGTGCTGGGGACGTGGGTGGGTGACAACCGGACAACCCTGAGAGTAACAACCAGCTAATACTCATGATGCCTTCTGGTGGTAGGCATTCATTGTCATATTTTGTCCTAATTAAATGCTTTTGTCTAAAATGCTTTTTGCTCCTTGGAATTAATGCCTCTTGCATGGTGTGGCATGGGTTTGTTGACATGGTTTTAATGGCTTGATAACCCAAGATTGCAGACTAAGCCTTTGATATCACAAGAGGTCCCAGAATCATATGGGTACCTATGGGGCCCAGGACTACATTAGGAAAATTAATCAGAAAGTTCTGTAATATTATATAGTCAACTTTCTTCCATCCACTTGTAGCCTAAACTCAATGTCCAGTTGCAATAATGCCCTCCCCATGTATGTATATTCTTGCATGTATATGTATATAGAAAGGTCACTTAACCTCTGTTTGCCTCATTTTCCTCATCTGTAAAATAGTACCCACCTCCAGAGCTGTTGTGAGGATCAGACATAATAATTCTAAAGCACTTAGTCCAGTACCTGGCTTATAATAAGTGCTACATAAATATTAGCCATTATATATATCATTGCTATATATTGGTATAGATCAACATATACATATGTATATTTATCTACACATATGTATTTATACATGTGTGTCTGTATAAATATGAATGTATGTGTATGTGTGTATATGCATGTATGTGTATATACACACAATATATATAGCTCCTTTGAATAGGACAAACAGTCTCTGTGTACACACACACACACAAACACACACAGGTTGGTTGACTTATGCAAAGGACCAAATGAGATAACATATGTACAGCATTTTGCCAACCTTTAAACACTATATAAATACCATTATTATTCATTTCTATCTCAATTATTAATTATTATTATTAATTCTATGTCAATCACTCAGCAGACTGTGAATGTAATATTCACTTCTCTGAGGTTTTGCTAGAAGATTGTAACATCTAGAAGTTTCTGCCAAGCCGTAAAGTATGATCTTGATGGCAAACTGTGTCTGCTGTCTGAGGTCCAACCTAGTTAAATACTGTGGGTCACTGAGTGATGAGGGACGGAGGGACATGAGGGGTAGATGGTTACCTACAAAAAGATACAGATGTTCTTAGTCCTATGTGATTCAATGACTAAAGAGATGATCAGCTCACAAAACAATTAAAACCAAATGAGAGAAAATGTGTCTACAATAAATTTTTGGTGGGAGCCAGAAAAGCCATTTATGGATAAAACTGGAAATAAAACAAAAAAACACATGAAATGCAACAAATCTATCCATATTTCTAAAGGTATCTATTTTCATCAGTCATAGCAGAATCCTAATGTTGGGATTCTTATACCTCATTGCCCCAAATACTCTATGAAGAAAAGGGCAATCACCCTTAAGAAGATTAGGAAAATTAGAAAGAGTGATTGGACCAAATACAAAAAGAAAAAAAATGCACTGGAAGCAACACAACATTGAAAGTACTTAGGAATCAATTTTCAAGATAGCACAAATGGCGGGGATCCCAAAAGAATCATGATCACGGATGGCATTACTACCAGATAAAGGCAACTGAGAAGAGACGTGTAACAACTAACCAATATGCCTGCTTTCTCATCTGTATAAAATCTTTATTAAAATGGTTTGTCACACACAAATGGCATACCTGATGAAAATATAAAAAGCTAATGGGCATGCTTCCAGAGCCCATTTTTATAGCAGACCACATCTTTACTGTCACACTGACTGAGAGATGCAGAGAAGATACTGTCCTGATGTGAGCATTTTTGGTGGATGCAGAATGAAGTGAGTGGAGCCAGAAGGACAATTTATACTGTAGCATCAATATTGTAAAAAGGAACAATTTTGAGGACTTTTGTTGTAAACTGATGAAGAATGAAGTAAGCAGAGCAGAACAAATTACAGGATAACAATGATATAAAAACAAACAACTCTGAAAGCTGTAAGAACTACGATCAATACAATGACCATTCATGATTCCAGAGGACCAATGATGAAACATAGAATGAGAACTTTTTATAGCTATTGATATATCAATCTATCTATAGATATCTATAGCTAGCTCTCTATTGAGAGAAACAGAGACAGAAACAGAGAGAGAAAGAGAGACAGAGACAGACAGAGACAGAGAAAGAGAGACAGATACAGAGACCAAGACAGAGACAGACAGAGAAAGTACACAAACATTGAAGGAATTTGTTTTGTTTCACTGCATAATTGTTTTTTTCCTCATTTTTCAAATGCTTTCTTAACTTCTGATTTACATCATTCATTTCTTGCCAGATTTTGAGTTACAAATTTTCTCCCCATTTTTCCCCTACCCACTGCCCCAAAATAGCAGTCCCACAGGATATCCCTTCCTCCAATCTGCTCTCTCCCATATTTTCTCCCATACTCCTTTTGAATTTTCCAGCAGGGCATGGTGGATCTCTATGCCCCAGTGCCTGTATATATTATTTCCCAATTACGTGTAAAATAGTATTAATAATAGCATATATATTTAAATATTTCATTTTAAAATTTTGAATTCCAGATTCATTTCCTTCCTCCCTTGTCCCCCACCCTTACTGGGAAGATAAGCAGTTCAGTATAGGTTGTACATGTGTAACTAATGCAAAACAATAACATAGTAGATATATTGTAAAAGACTGACTGTATTTCCCTCCCATCTATCCCACCTCCCACTTGTTCTATTCTCTACTTTGATCCCATCCCTTTTCAAAAGTGGGTGCTTACAACTTCCCTCCCACCCAGCCTGCCCTCCCTTCTATCATCCCCCCTCTCATTCCCATCCCCCCTACTCTCCTGTAGGGTGAGATAACCTATTTCGTGTGTATTTCATTCCCTCCCCAAGCCAAATTCAATGAGAATAAGGGTGACCCATTCCCTTTTGCCTTCCTATTCTTCCCCTCTATTGTAACCATTTTCCCTTACCTCTTCTGTATGAGATAGTTTACCCCATTCTGTCTCTCCCCATCTCCTCTCATTATATTCCTCTCTCACCTCTTCATTTCACCTTTTAAGTATCATCCCTTCCTCTATCTATGTACACCTGTAAACATATATACACATTCACATATGTATTCATTTGCCCATATATCCTCATATATATTCCCTTCAACTATTCTCACACTGAGAAAAGTTCCATAAGTTACAATTATTGTTTTTCCATGTAGGAATTTAATAGTTCAACTTTGATAAGATCCTTATGATTTCTTTTTCCTGTTTACCTTCTCATGCTTCTCTTGCTTCTTGTATCTGAATGTCAAATTTTCTGTTGAACTCTGGTTTTTTCATCAAGAATGCTTGAAAGTGCTCTATTCCACTGAATAACCATATTTTCACCTGAAACATGATACTCAGTTTTGCTGGGTAGGTGATTCTTGGTTTTAACCCTGGGTCCTTTGACTTCCAGAATATCATATTCCAAGCCCTTTGATCCCTCAGTGTAGAAGCTGCCAGATCCTGGCTTATCGTGATTGTGTTTACACAATACTCAAATTGTTTCTTCCTGGCTGCTTGTAATATTCTCTCCTTGATCTGGGAATTCTGGAACCTGGCTATGATATTCCTAGGAGTTTTCTTTTGGGGATCTTTTTCAAGAGATGATCAGTGGATTCTTTCAACCTCTATTTTGCCCTCTGGTTCTAAAAGATGAGGGCAGTTTTCTTTGAGAACTTCCTGGAGGATGATTTCTAGGTTCTTACTTTGATCATGGCTTTCAGGTAGTCCAATAATTTTTAAATTATCTCTCCTGGATCTGTTTTCCAGGACAGTGGTTTCTCCCATGAGATATTTCACATTGCCTTCTATTCTTTCATTTCTTTGGATCTGTTTAACAGCATCTTGATTTCTCATAAAGTCATTAGCTTCCATTTGCTCCAATCTAATTCTGAAGCAATGATTCTCCTCAGTGAGCTTTTGAGATTCTTTTTCCATCTGGCAAATTCAGCTTCTTAAGGTATTCTTCTCCTCATTTCCTTTTTGAGCCTCTTTTGCCATTTGAGTTAGTCTATTTTTAAGGTAGTATTTTCCTCAGTCAGGCTGTTGACTCTCATTTCTCTTCCCAATTTTTCCTCCACTTCTTTTATCTGCTTCTTAAGGTCCTCTATGTCTTGTAACCAGCTCGTATTTTCCTTTGAAGCTTTTGGTGCAGGAGTTCTGACTGCACTGTCTTCCTCCTGTTCCATGCTTTGCTCCTTTTTGTCCCCAAAGTAGGAGTGTAATGTTGGAGTCTTCTGTATGTTTTGTTTCCTTTGCCCGTCATGTTGCCCCTCAGTCATTTGACCCCTGTTTTTTTTTTTGCCACAGTAGGACTCTGCCACCAGACAGGGGAGCTTTTGTCCCTGTAATGTAATGCCAAGGAAAGGCAACTTCCCAAGGTTCAGAATACCAGCATAGGTGCTCTCCATTTTATTCAGTGACCAACCAAGAACAGAGAAGATTAAAACATGACATCATTCAAAATACAGCATTTACTAAGTGTGATTAAATAATCTCCAAGTACTACCCCACCCCAGGACCTTCCAATCATTCAATCAATTACAAAGTCCCAGTTCTAAATACTTCTCCACCCCTAGGCTATACCTTCATTTGGTCCACCACAAAACCCCTCTTCTCAAATGGAGATTAGTTTCCAAACATAGGTAAAGTACCTTCATTTGTCAATCACAGAGCACAATAAGGTCAAAAGTTCCCCACCCCTGGATCACAATTGAATCTACCCCAGAGTTACATCAAGTTTAAGCACAGCACTTAATACCCAAATGGAGGTCTTTTCTTCATCTTGACACGAGGCAAGTTCTCAGCAATCTTAGTTCCTGGGGAGACAAGGCTTAGCAAGGCCACAAGATACATTGCCAGTCCCTTCATGAATTCATCCTCTGTCTGTAGAACAGTCCTAGAACCCCTGAAAACATTAGCAAAACCCTCTCCCAGGATTTCTGTAAACATACAACAAGAAAATCCTTCTTCAGGGCTTCTGAACTAACAGAAAGGTTCCCAGACCCCTGCAACAACAGCACTGTCCTTCACCAGTGGACAGTATTCACTCTCTGTCTGCAGGACAGTCTCAGGAGCTCTTAGACAACAGCCAGGTTCCAGCACTTCTTCAACAACAGGACTGTCTTTCACCAGTGGACAAATCTGGCAAAACAACATCAAAACAGACAGACAAAGTACCAGCAAAACAGCCATGTCTCCTCAGTCCTTGGCAGCTCAGGGGGCAGGTCTCAAAAGTCCAGGGCAATTAAAAGTGGCCCCCAGCAATTCTCTGTCTCTCTCTGCCTCCACGAGGTGCTGCTTCCAAAAAGTTCTTCTGCCTCTCTCTTGTGTCTCTCCAAATCTAGGTCACCAGCTCCTCCCAGTTCAGGACTCTCTTTTCACATCAACAAGTCCATCCCACAGGTGGGATTAACAAGCTCTGGGTTTTAACACAATCAATTTGAAAACCAAGCCAATACAGGGGAATCTTTATATTCCATTACTATCACAGCAGGCCAGGAGCTGAAGCTGCCCCATGGTGCTGGCTGGCTGTGCTGGGGGTCTCAGCAGCTTCTCAGCCCGGGGGCAATAGCCGATGCACTCCCACTTATTGGGTCCCAAAGTCCAGATTGCACTGTCCTCTCACTTTGTCCTTTGCATCTATGTGTTGATAATTCTGGAAACAGCCACAGCTGCTGCTGATCTGGAGTCCCTCTGGCCAGCAGCTGGTCAGACCTGGCCGGGGCTAAAACCTCTGGCTCACCGGGCCTGGGCTTGGCTCCCAGAGGCTTCACTGGCCAATTACTGCTGACTCACCGGGCTGTCCTCAGTGGGAGGTTAGCTTCTCTGTGTCATTTTGTGGGTTCTGCAGCTCTAAAGTTTGTTCAAACTCCCCTTTTTACATTGATTGGGGAAGGTAGAAGCAGGAGCCTCCCAGAGGTCCTGCTTCTACCCCACCATCTTGACTCCCCCCCTTCACTGCATATTGTTACAAGAAATTTGTTTTTAAAATTTTTTCCCCAGTGGAGCCAGAGGCTAGAGAAGGAAAGACAAATATCTGTTAATTTAAAAAAATAGGTAGCATGATGCTACAGATGTGAAATATTGCATGCACTTTCAGATGAAGTCACTGTATTATTAATTTTACTTAACTGTTCTACTTTGTTACAGAGAGACCTCTTGTTAAATGGGAATAATCTGTAAAAGTTTATAATTTTAAAATAAAACACACTAATAAAACTTATAAAATGGAAAATAAAGTTTTTAAATAAAATATATTATTTATACTGATATGCAATAGGCTTATTATTGTAACTTTAAAATTAATTAATAGGCAAATATTTTTAAATTTATCAGTTTTAATTTCTAACAGTGTTCTCTATATATGTATATGCATACATATATAAATATATATGTATTTTTTTCATATTTAAAAACCTCTTCAGATTCCCTCATAGTTTTTAGGAGTTTAAAGGGGTCCTGATAACAAAAAGTTTGAGAACTACTGATATAGTGGAATAGTACCAAGGACAGAGCATTGGGGGACACCCATGATTAGAGGACATGACATGGAAAAGGGTCCCACAAAAGAAACTTAGAAGGAGCCATCAGGCAGGTAGGAAGAGAACCAGGAGAAAACAGTTTCACAAAATCACGGAAGGAAAGAATAAGGAGGAGATGGTAGGACTGGGAAATATCCATGAGATTTGGTAATTAAGGGATCATTGGTAGTTGAAGACAGCATACACATTCTATCCTCAGGTCCATATGTAAAGTCTTGACAGCTTTAGAGAAAGTTCTGGATGTTATACTCTGCTAGCAAACCCTCAGAGAAGCAAAGAAGATTGACAAATAGATTTCAGAGAGTTTATAAATGAGTGAGAAGAAAAGGGCAGGCACCTAGGGTAAATAGTTTTCTCAAGGAGTTTAGCCAACAAGAGGAGGAAAGACTATAGATATTAACTAGCAGGAATAAATATTAGGATCAAGGGAGGGTTTTTAAAGTTGGCAAGATATGGACATAGTTGTAGACAGAAGTAAAGGAGTCAGTAGATCACGAGAAAATGAAGAATAGAAAAAGAATTGGAAGAATGGTGGGGGACATCTGCTGGAGAAGTCAGGAGGGGATGGGACAAAAAATCACATATAGAGGACTTGGCCTTGTCAAAAAGAAGGGCCACATCTTCAGCAAAGAGAAGAGTGAAAGGGGGCACAGTAAGGAAAGATGTCTGAGTGATGTGAGGTGGAGGAAGAGGAAAGAAAACAGAGCTCTTGTCAAATAGTTTCATTTTTTTTCAATGACTTTGTGAGGCAAAAAAACATGCTGAGGAAGAAGGTGGGGGAGGAGGGTAAAGGGGTGGGAGACTTGAGGAGAGACAAAAAGGCTTGGAACAGGCACTTTTATAAGTGGGATAGCAAATTTATTAGGGAGGTGTAAATGAATTACCTTGCTGTGAGGGCCCAGTTGAGATTATGTCATATAAATTTGCAATAGGCCCATTCAGTGGTTTCACAATGTTCTTCAGCTCCATTCAGCAGCAGGTAAATGGGAGTGAAGAAGCAGATGGGAGGAACAATCCATGGCTAGGGTTTGGCACATATGACCTTCTTCTTTACATTGTCAGTGAGGTTTTCCAGATGTTCCTATTTGTAGATAACTGTGCTGATTTGATGAGCCTTGGAAAAATCCAGGGCCTTCTAGATGACATAACAGCCATTAAAAGAGACCAACTTGGTCATCTACACCAATAAACAAAGTGGATGAAAAATAATGTGACCTAGTACACACATGTATACACTTGCATAAATACATACACACATACATATACGTATACACACATACACATACACACACACACACACACATATATATATATATACACCTCTCTGTCTCTAGATAGATATGTGTATGTGTGGGTGTAATTTGTTTCTTCTCAAAATTTCATGTTATACAGACTTAAATTCTAGAAACCTTTCTAGACTATAAAATATACTTTTACACCTACCTATCCCTCTCCAATAATGCATGATTTATGTATATATGTATGTCACATATACATATGTCCTTATAATGTATGTATGGCAGTGTTATGTAATGGATAGAGAGCTGGTCTTGAAGCCAAAAAGAACTGAGTTCAAGTCTCACTTTCTATCACGTATTGGTTGTGTTACCCTGGGCAAGTCATAAACTCTCAGTAGTCTAGGCAAATCTCTAAGACTGCAATTTGCAAAGAAGGTGCTGACCTGCATCAACAGAAAGAATTTCCTTATTGGGAACTTCTTGTAATAATGAAATCACAGTGTAGTCCTTATCACTATGTACTTACTTAAATTCCCAAATACAATTCATCCAATTCTTCTTCTAATCAATTAGTATCTTAAGATTCAGTTCATCCTCCATGGGCAACACCAGTCAACAGTACATATTGTTGTGCTATGTACATATTATATATATATATGTGTGTGTGTGTGTGTGTGTGTGTGTGTGTGTGTGTGTGTGTGTGTGTATTACTTAGATATGATATGATCTCTGTGTTCAAATGTATATTTAAATCTCATCCTGTTCTCCCTTTCTGGCCCCATTCACATTTTTCCAAGGCACAAACTGTCCCAAGATTAGTGTGTATAGAAACACACAAACCCTCCCAAAGAGGATGAGTAATAAAATCAAATTCCTTAAAAGACCTTTCAAAATAAATGTAAATTTTCTCTCTAATAAGAAAAAATGATAAAATAAATATAATCTGATATCAAAGAAAATTACTTCCACCATTTTCATAGGGCCATTTTGATTTTTAGTATCCTTTGCTAAGTAATCTTGAAAGTCCACCCTCTTTATATATTATATTGACTGGCTATTCCATTTTTACTTCCTCCTCTCTTCTAATTGAGGCATGGCAGACTTTCAGTTCTCCTTAGTAAAAGCAGGGAAATATCAATTCTAGTTCTTGCTACAGGGAAAGTCCTTGGGAAGTAAGTATAGTGGGACATAAAGGGAATTTGCTATTGTAAAGTGTAGATTAAAGTTATCTTTCAACAACAACAATAAAAAAGTGACTGAAAAGATGTCAACAACTACCTATCCATAAGTCTGCTATCTCATCTCTGTGAAATAGAAGGATGATCTGTGCATTCATCAAGGGTATCTTCAGTGAAATGAAAAGGGCACATTCTTTGCAAAGATTTTCTACATAGACCACATCTTCATAGTCACAAACTGACAAAGAAATCTACAGAATATAACATTCTACTGAGTTTATTGTTTATTGATTTTTAAGAAAGCATTAACTCAGTAAAGCAAAATGCAACCTTACAGGCTCTCTTTCAACAAGGGGTCTATCACAAAAAATCAAAATCCCATAGTCTCTATGATGGGCAAATCAGAAACAATTTTCTTCAATGATCTGCTGGAGTATTGACACTGAAAAATGTGTTAAATGGTGAAAGATATGTTTACCCAAGTTTTTGCCACTGTAATAGAGAGTGTATAAAGTATGTACAAAGTCTAAAAAAAGGAGGATTCTTTATTAATGGTAGAGTTCTCCAAATGGCCTTGTTCAAAAATGAGATTATATTAGTTTCAGTAAATCTCATAGTGCAGCAAAGCACTTTTATGGAGATGAGACGCAATGTGAAACATGTTGGCCTAACCATTCATAGTATAAAACAAAGTAGATAAAAAGAACATATTGTCCAAATTAGAGGAGTTAAACAAATAAAAATGGAACTTTACATAAGGATCCCAGTGACTACATATTGACTTAGAAAGCCACATATTAACATTATCTATATTCCATTGTTTTTTTAATTTGTCTTCTTAAATGTTGCATAATTACATCTTAATCTGATTCAGCTAAATTAGTGAGTTTTGCCTGCTTCAATGTAGGCTGTGTGTTGATACCTGTGGTCTAGATGATGGCATGCAAATAGAAAACTTGTTGACTTAGCACAACAATATGTACTGTTGGATGGTGTTACCCATGGATAATGAACTGAGCCTGGAGATAGTAATTGATTAGAAGAAGAATTAGATGAATTGCATTTGGGAGTTTAAGTAACTTCAGTAATCTAAACCCTCAGTCACACAAAAACTTGTCTCTTCAACACCAATATTCTTCTAGAAGAACTATGGCTACAAAGCAGGGAATACTGTACTATCAGAAGAATTAAAATTATCAGGCTATCAAATTGCAATCCAAAGGCCCATGATGGGCATAAGGAGGATACAGACTATTAGCAATGATGATTTGCACATGAAATGTAGCATAAAAGATATATGGGTATGGGACATTTTTGTCATTCAGCTGTTTTTCAGTTATAACCAACTCTTTGTGACCCCATTTGGAGTTTACTTGGCAAAGATTCTAGAGTGGTTTGCCATTTCCTTCTCCGGCTCATTTGACAGATGAAGATATTGAGGCAAACAGGGGTGACTTGCCCAGGGTCACACAGCTAGCAAGTGTCTGTCTGAGGCCATATTTGCACTCAGGAAGATGAGTCTTCTTGACTGCAGGGCTGGTGCTCTATGCACTATGGCGCTCCCTAGCTTCCTGTATGACACATAGTAGGTACTTACTAAATACTTATTTACTGACTGACTAACTAGAAACTTCAGTGGTCTGGCCGAACAGCAAGAATCAGGGACAACAGACAGAAAGTCTAAGTGGCACAATGGTACCCCCACGATACAAAAAAAACCAAGAAGTCTTCTGTCATGTCGGTCCTCACAGGAGATTCACTGGAAAGTGCAGGCAAGAATCACACAGCATGAGATTTCATGGCAGGGTTGTGATCCATAATGGTGGAAGAAGGTAATGCCTGCAATAATGAACCCACTAAAATAGTCCCTTCTCATCAGCCTCATCTTAAGTTTCTGTTGCTCCCTCTGAGACTCCCAACCAGAATTCTAGTCCATTTTGAAGCCAATGGGATGTGTGGCAAGAGAATTTCAGCATCATGCATAAAAGCAAGTTGACCACCCACTGTGGGAAAATGCTGCCAGTAAAACCTGCATTGTTCCAAGGGAATTCCCCCTAGTCACAGAAACCAGAAGGCTCCCTCACCAAGGTGCTGACCTGGGGATGTGTGCCCTACGAACAGGCCAAGAGCAGGAATGAACATAAGTTTCTGGGGGCAGAATTAACTGGAGGGGAAGGAAATGATTGAATCACTTTGGCCATCTGAAGTGCAGCTGCTTCAGGACTGAACAAGCCAAAATTATTTTTTTTAAGCCCACCCAGTATATATTTCATTCCTAAAAAAAGGGGGGGGGGAGGCAGCTGTGCAAATTAAGGTAATCAACCTCTAGGGTTATTGAAGGAAATGAATGACAGGTAAATGTGCTCTAACTGTTGCCAGATTAACTTGCCTAAAATGCCACTTTCTTCACATTACTCGCCTGTTCTGTGACATTCAATGGCTCCCTGCTGTCTTCAGGATAAAGTAATTTCCTCAATTTGGCAACGGAATTCTTCCACAATCTGACCCTAGACTGTTTTTCCAATCTTACATCCCACTGCTGCATACACAGAGGTTTCAATCTTCAATTCAGTTTTTTAATCAAGCATCTATGGAAAGCAAAGAGTTAAGTACTAGAGATACAAATACAAAAAATGAGAAATCATTCTCTACTGAAAGGAATTTAGATTTTTACTGACTTCCCCAAGTACACACACACACACACACACACACACACACACACACACACACACACA
>NW_027185810.1:2235573-2238856 GCF_028583685.1 Petaurus breviceps papuanus
CACACACACACACACACACACACACACACACACACACACACACACACTTTGTATCTTCACCTCTGGGATCATCAGTTTATTCAAATTCCTGTAGTGTTAACATAACCTATCAAAATTAAGGTCTCATTCCTCTAGCAAAGCCATTGGAGGATGTTCAAGCTCTAGTTCAATCTTTTTGTTTTACAGATGAAGCAATTGAGGCTCAAAGGGTTGTAGTGACTTGTTCAAATATCTTCCTTTCCTGCTTTTCTCACCCTCCTGATGTCATCAGTCCTCTTCGAGAACAAAGGATGGTCCAGGTTTTATTACCATCCATCAGCTGCCTCCTCAACCTGGAAGTTCCTTCAGCCCCTGTGGCCTTCTCCTCCTAGAATATCTCTTCCTCCTCGGGGCCCCCTTTTCCCACTGCTAAGTTCTTCCAGGAGCTCTCATTTGGAGGAAGTGCTCAGACCAGCCCTCCTTCCTTCCTGTCCTGGTTCTAATTTTCACTGCCATGTCCTTACACATGTATTCCTCTCTCCCACCTTGCTTTCCAGCTTCCTTTTATGTATTCTCCCGTTAGAGTGTAATCTCCTCTAGGGCAGGAATTTCTTTTTGTCTATATTTGTATTGCCAGCACTTAACAAAATGCTGAGCACAGAAGAAGCTCTTAATAAATGATTGGTGATTGTCAACTAGTGTTCTGATAGATCTAAAGTGTGAATTTCTTCCTAAAAAATCTTAAATTTATTCCAGTTTTTTTCTTGCTCCCTCTTTTTTCCCCTGGGCTTGTCTTTTGCCCATTCAATCTAAATGAAAACAACTTTAATTTCCCCATTTCTATCTCTCTCTCTACTCCCCCTCCCCATTCCTCTTATCTCTTCACTTATCCTGGCCCCACATTCTGTCATCCAGAGAATATGTAGGGTGAGCTAGCAAATAATTAATGTATTATGATATGATTGACTGGAGGGGGTAGCAGAGAAAGGGGGGTGCAGATAACCCAGCATCGTGAGTATCTTTCCACTAGTATCACACAAAACCTTCAGAAAGGTCTTCAAAAAAGGATGCACAGGGGCACGTTAATCAGAGTACTATAGTATAATAAAGAGACAAGAGACACTTCCACCCACATTAATTCAAAGCAGCTGCAGTGAAGAAAAACATATTTAAAACTTTCCAAGAGAAAATGTTTTAAATGACTGGGGACAGATTGTTTGGTAGGGTAACTAGAAGTTAAAGTTTAAGACATGTATTATTGAGGGTAGGGAGAGGGAGGTGTAAAAGTGATGTTTAGAAAGTATGTTGGTTGAGAGACATACTCTAAAGCTATATAATACTTTGGTGGAGGTTAAGTTGGCCTATATTG
The DNA here is from genome assembly GCF_028583685.1 of Petaurus breviceps papuanus. Classification (NCBI taxonomy): domain Eukaryota; kingdom Metazoa; phylum Chordata; class Mammalia; order Diprotodontia; family Petauridae; genus Petaurus; species Petaurus breviceps. The sequence continues at coordinate 2,236,922 of NW_027185810.1, forward strand.
GTGATCCCAGGAAATATGGGCCCAGAGCTCCCTTGGAAACTTTCAGGGACTCTAGGGATGTGGTGACAGTTTTTAGGTACCTGGAAACTTCTCTCAGCATGGCTCAGTGTTAATGGAAGTAGGCATTTTTAATGACAAAGCAATCCTTTCTTTGAGTGTTAAAGGAGAGAAATGATGATTCAGTGGCCCCTTTAAGAGGACAACTAGTCTCTTGTAGCAAATAGCTACCCTGTCTCTCCATGAATGGTATAAGGGGAACTCTTTCCTTTTACCTTGCTGGAACTCCCATGGGGAGCCAGGCAAACCTGCACCTGGATCCCTGGAAGCCTTTGCTGCTCTGCATTTCCTTTTCAGAGTAGACCATCAAATATTATTCTCAAGGTGGATGAAGACAAATTGAGAAATATTGAGAACAGACCAATGAACAAATTACAGACAGAATAAGGAAATAAGAAGCCAGGAATGTGGGTCTCACAGATAGGAAACTGAAGAAGGGGGGACAATGGTTCTACTCCCTAAAATGTTTGTTCAATGGTACAGAGGAAAGAACACTGGGTTTGGATATCAAAGGAGTTTAGGTCTATTGTATAACCTTGGGCAAATCATCTACCTTCTCTAGGCCCTAATCTCCTCGTTTTTTAAGCATGGGAATTAGACTAGATGATTTCTAAGGTCCTTTGTGGGTCTAAATTTATAATCCTCTGACCCATGCGCCTATGGACTCCTCAAGAAAGTCAAATGTCCTTTTTTCGCAGTTATAACTACACAGAGAAGGAGTTTTGTGGCAGAGTACCACAGGGACTTCAACTGATAGCCCTAGCCTTTGTAAAATGATTAGGCATTAATGCACCTCAGTAATTCCCGGAGAACCCAACCTTAATGTTGTGTCAGAATATCAAAGAGAAATAATAATTCACATGTATATAGTGCAAGCCAAGTCTTCAGAAAAGCCTTCAAAAGACAGTACACAGAAGCACATTAATCAGGGCACTATTCTACAATGAAAAGATAAGAGACATTTTTTTCCCTTCATTAATGCAAAGCAGCTGCAATGAAGGAATCATATTCCAGTGGATCTGGGGGGAACAATAATGATTACCAAGTGTTGTCTCCTTATAGGAACCATGTGAAGTAGGTAAGCCAAGTATGCAGTTTTTGAGAAGGGGGAAATTAAGGCTCAGAAAAGTGAAGTGACTTGGCCCAGATCGAACAACTAAGAAGAGAAAATTGGGAAAGGGAGAGGCAATTGTGAAATTTTCCATGTGAGCATTTTACACCTCAGAAATGACTTGATTATTAAATTATCAGTGTGAGCATTTATGCCTCAGAAGTACGCAAGTGCTATAAATCAGGGGTTGATTTAGTGTTTTGTAGAGTATTTAGACTTAAAGTAATGGAAGAATGTTAATAATGCAGATTAAACTGAAAAATATGTCATGAGTACATTTGTTTTCCAGATAGCCAGCTGTTAAACATTTACTCGTCCAGAACTGAATACAGGGCTGCTGATTCCTGGTCCAGCACTCCTTCTGATCATGATCTCACACACACACACACACACACACACACACACACACACACACACACACACACACACACACACACACACACCCTTAAGATATTTCTTGGTTAAATGCTTGGGATTGGCTTTAGATAAATTTTTTGCTTCAGTCAGGAAAAAAAAAGATTTTTTTATCTTTATTTCTCTGTGCACTTTCAGTATTTGGTCCCTCAGAGTAGCTGCTCCCATCAATTGCTTCACTTCTAAACCACAGCAGGTTAGATCTACACATGCTTTCATAGGCTACTGGGAGAGTTTGTGAGACCAACTTTTGGAGGGTCCATGTGGTCAGCATACGATCTTACAATAGCCCCCTGATGCTATTCTATTCTGGACATCAGGGATCCCTGGGGAGCTTAGTTGATGAGAATGGA
>NW_027185810.1:2238866-2348737 GCF_028583685.1 Petaurus breviceps papuanus
GTAGATTATATCCAGTGGTATGCTGATAAATGTTTAACAACCAGCTTTTTAAAACCAACCTCAACACACTTTTCAGTTTAATTTACATTAATATTTTCTCTATCACTTTCTTATATCTATACAATCAACAAAATACTAGTCCTTACTTAAAAGGTTTGCCTACTTCCAAGGTAAAAATGCTCACTTTGAAATTTTAACAATCAGCTTTCATGACTCAATTTGAGCTGGCTTCAGAACACTCGCTGTACTTCTCAATATTTACCATATTAGAAAGTATTTGACTTGAGGATCCCCTGCAAGTGTCCCAGGAGTGTCTGAACCTCACTTTGAGAAAGACTTGTATAAGGAGAACAACTCTGGGCTCTTAAAGTTAGAAGATCTGGGTTTGAGTCCTGCCTCAGTCACTTATTGGCTCTATAATCTTGGCAAAGACACAAAAACATTTTAACTTTTTGGGCATCAGACTAATTATCTGTAAAGTGAAGGAGATGGATTAGATTAGGGCTTCTTAACCTTTTGTGTCCTGGACCTTCCCCTTGGATAGCCAGGTAAATCTTATAGGCTCCTCAGAATCGTGTCTTTAAATGTATAAAATGAAATACAAAGTATTACAAAGGAAACTAATTATACTGAAATATAGTTATCAAATGGTGCCATTAGGTGGCACAGTGGATAGAGTGCTGAACTTGGAGTCAGGAAGACTCGAGTTCATATGTGACCTCAGTCACTTGCAGTGTGGCCCTGGGCAAAGTCACTTAACCCTGATTGCCTCAGTTTCCTCATTTGTAAAATGAGCTGGAGAAGGAAATGGCAAACAACTCCAGTATCTTTGCCAAGAAAACCCCAAATGGGGTCACAAAGAGCCAACACGACTGGACAACAACAGTTATCAAAATTTTAAAATATTTTCATGGACCCCAGGTTAAGAACTCTAGGACTCTCTAAGGATTTGTACCAGTTTAGTCTTCTATGAACTTTAATGCCAACAACAGCTAAAATCAGTAAACTCTGTCCTTTTCATTTCAATTCAACAAGCATTAATTAAGTGATTGTTGTATGCACTGGGCTAGAGACTGGATGAAGTACAATGATAGAAGGAAAAAGGCACAGATGCTTTCCTCAGAGTGCTTATGGGCTAGTGAGGAGGACATGATATGTACGTGAGAAAGTAGGATTCTAGTTGGAATGTGCCAAGTCCCCAAGGATAAGCCGATAAACATTTATAAAGTACCCAATATGGGCCAAGCACTGTGCTAAGCTCTGGGCATACAATTAATAATAAAAAAAGACAGTCCCTGCCCTCGAGGAGTTTGCAGTCTCAAGAAGAGAACACACAAAAGGAAGCAGGGAAGGTGGAAGAAGTCAGGGCACACCAGGGAGGATCTTGTTCCATGGAGTTGGAAGAAACCAGGGCAGCAGATGCAGAGTGAAGTGAGAACAAAAGATCATTTCTGCCCTCTCGAAAGGAAGGCATTGGGGAAGTTTGGTTCTCCTCCCTGTAGCCCTCTTATGAGAGGGGAAAGGAGGCTGGGGGAGAAGGTGTCACCAAGTGATGCAGGTAGGGATGAAGTGGGCACGTTGTTCTGCAGAGCTGGAAAAAGTCACTCAGGGCAGCAAATGCAGGGTGGAGGGAGTGAGGTGCCAAGGGATGGAAGAGTCCCTTCCATCTGTTTGACCTCACCCTGTCGTTGCCCTGTGATGGTGCCCTGGGTTTGGGTTGAGGATCAGCCTGGCTCGGTATTACTCTCTGACTTGTGAAAGAACTTACTTCTGGGCTGACAGATCTTTCTCCTGGTTGGACGCTAGCTGGTCTCTTGCAGTTATTGCTGTCCAGTTTCTTGTTTTGACAAATGTTTTGCCTCTGACTCATAGCATCTGAGTCAAATTCTGACTGGGTGTGGGGGAGGGAAAGGAAGGGAATTAGCATTTATAGAATTCCTGCTATGTATACACTGTGCTAAAAACTTCACAAATACTATTTCATGTAATCCTCATAACTATTTTAGGAGATAGATTCTATTATTATCCCCATTTTACAGTTGAGGAATATGAGGCAGAAGTGAAGTGAGTTGGGGGAGGCTAGGTGGTGCAGTGAATAGAGCACTGGCCCTGGAGTCAGGAGGACCTGAGTTCAAATCCAACCTCAGACACTTAACACAAAAAACTAGCCGTGTGACCTTGGGCAAGTCACCCCCAATTACCCTCCAAAAAGCAAAAACAAAAAAAGTTTAAGTTTCTTGCCAATTATTAAGTGTCTGAAGATGGATTTGAACTCGGGTTTTCCTAACTCCAGGCCTAGTGTTCTTTCGACTTGTGCCACCTACCAGCTGCCCCTAGAAGTTGGATGGCATCCTGTTTTCAGGTCCTACTCCTAACCCCACACCTTAGCTCCAGAACCACTGTCCAGGCAGGATTATAACTGGATTTGTCTGAGCCCAGTTCATATCACAGAACACTGCCCTGACCACCTGGCCAACTTAGTCCAGCCTTCTCATTTCCTGCCACCTGTAGACATATAAACACCAATAGGACCCCACCATGCATCCACACTCTCCCAGTATAAGGACTTTGCTCCCTTCATCCCTGAATGTCAGACTTGGAAAATAAAGGCAGAGTCATTAAAACTATATACTCGCCAAGAGCCTAGTGAGCCTACTTGGGCACCAGTTCCTATTAACAGCTGCCATCCCTAGCAATCTCAAGTCAGACCTATTCCCTACGTTAGACAGACCTACATTAGTAGGATCCAGGGGAATCCTCTAGGGAAGACAAAGACAGGCTATGCCTCACTGGTCCTACTCCTTAATGGGAAGATCCCAAGGGAAAGAATTCAGACAAGAGGATAATAGAGGAGGTGGGACTTCCCTTGGCCTAGTGCCTAAGTGCTGACCCAGAGGAAAAACACATACACTTAAATAAATGGACAAATACCAGATAATGTGGAGGTGGAGCTCCTTGGGCTGGTGTGAGATCCCTCTTCTCCAGTGAATCTGGGAAGTGGCCAGAGTCCTAAGCAATGAGAAATTCCCAGTGCCGGTTTATAAAATTGCCATTTTGAAAAACAAAAACAAAAATTGCTTCCTGGAAGAGATCTCATCTGTTGGCAGAAGGGATCTAGGAGGTGACTTCATGGGCGAGGTTGTTACCAGAATTTTTGGTACTTTTTGCCCTTAGGTTTCTCTCCTGCCAACAAATGGCAGCCTTGACTATTATAAGGTCTTTACAGTGATTCTAAGTGAACCATTCTTACATGGACAGGGTCCCTAATTTATGTGATACTGCTCCTAGAACAGAGTCACGTACCTCTTGTTAGGAATGGCTGTTTGTGTGTGTGTGTGTGTGTGTGTGTTTGTGTGTGGTGTATATGCAAATGATGGTTTTGATTTGAAATACTATCACATCCCTCTTTTTTCCACCACAGGTCATATTTGCAGGCAGCGTGTAGGGCAGCTTATGTAAGATAGGTCCTATTTGAAGCTGCATTACCTCATTAGTCATGTACTACATGGAAAGGTTTTTCATGTTTATCCTCTCATTAGCACAATGTAGTCACGTTGTTTAGTATTTTTGTATAACAACCATGTGTGGCACACAAGGTTCAGTTCTCCCTATGCTGAGGCAATCCTTGTCTATTGGGGAGATGAGAAGGGAATTATGGGCCAGACCTTGAGTGGGGAGCTGGAAGCCCCACTGTTTTGTATCCCCTTCCACCATCCTGAAGGGGTGTTGTGATTTTAAGTGAATTAAAATTTGGTTCAGTCTGGTTTGACAGCTATTAATTGACCGTTGTGCTCTATGTGTCCTCATACATGAGGGAATGAAAAGAAAGGTTCTGTTTTCAAGCATCATGAAATTTTGTTGGGAGAGAAAAGCTGGGATTAAATGACTAACCAAACATGGAAGGACAAGATTAGGTGCCCAAATAAGCAAACGGGCTGTTTGGACGTTATGAATGCAGGGGAGGAAATCCCTTTGCTGTGAACAAATGGGCAAACGCTCTTGTCGGTGGTCCTCTTTTGCTGTTTACATTGACTCTGGGAGGCACTAAGGCACCTTGAAAAGAACATGGAGATGAGAATCAGGTAACTTGGGTTGTAGATTCAGCTCAACCATCAATGAACAATAGGATCTTATGTCCTTCTGCAAAATGGGAAGGGGGAGGCAGTGGGGGGAGACAGGTAGAGTGGACCAGATGAGCTTTAAGGTCCCTGCCAGCTTTAAAACTGAGTATCAGTGTTGGAAGGGACTTCAGGGACTATGTGGTACAAACCCTTCATTTTATGGAGGACAAAAATGAAGCCTTGTGATGTTAAGTCATTTTCTCAAGGTTATACACATAGCAGACATCCAAGGAATGACTTGAACCCAGATCCACTGACTCTAATTCTCTTTTTGTTAAACCACTGTAATGCAAGGATTTCTAAGATGCCTTGTTGGATCCAACATTCTATGAGTCTTCAAGTGCCCTTGGGCTGGGGAGGGGTGTATTAGGCATGCTGAAGGCTCCTAGAACATAGAGGAAAGCCAAAAGGAACAGAGAGGAAGGACCCAAAAGAAAGGGAGCCTATTTACCCTTTCTGTCTAGGGCCAGCCCTGTCAGGCATTGCCAACTGGCATGTCCTAATCATATGCAACAATAACTTGTATTTAGGCATTGAGAATAAGAGAAAATGAATCTGGAGTCAGAGGCTGTGCTGACTTCAAATCCTGACTCTGTTCCTTCTACCTGTCACCTGTATGACCTTAGGTAAACTACTAACCATCTCTGGAACTCAGATTGCCCATCTATAAAATGAAGAGGTTGGACCAGATGTCCTCTGAAGTCCTTTCCAGTTCTAGATCTAAGATATGATACTATGATGGGAATTCTTAACCTTTTTTCTGTGTTCTTGTTCCCTTTACTAACCTGTTAAAGACTATGAGCCCATTTGCAGAATAATGTCTCTTAAATACATAAAGTAAAATGCACAGGATCACAAAGGAAACAATTATATTGACATTGACAGATTATTATTATTATCAAAAACATTAAATAATCATTATTAAATTAAAAAAATCAAAGGATAAGAAGGCTTATAACTAGGAGATATAATAGAAGGTAACATTAGAAGGACTGGTATTAGAAAGAATGCCTCAAAGGACCAAGAAAATGTTCGCATCAATTGATACAACAAATCCTTCTAGTGAAGCATCCATATTTATATTACAGAAGAATGGTAAGGTAGACACTCTCTCTGTCAGCATGGGGAATTGAGGCAAGAGTCATAAACCCAGGAGGAAGAGGGAGTGAAATCTAAGCAGAATTGTGTTCCTGTTAACAAGGCCTTCCAGTCAGTTCAGAAATGTTGCCTCCCAGCCATATTTGGAGACTCTCAAGTAGTTTTGGAGAGGATTCTTCAAAAAAGGAATTCTTAAATCCAAGTAAAAAGTAAACACACACACTTGGATCCTTAGATTTCTCTTGATGGGGATAGAAGGACTACTGATGAAAATTAGAATTTTGACCTTTGACTCTAAGTAAGGGCATTTTAATCTTTTTTTTTGTGGTTACTGACAGGAAAATAAAAGAGGAAGTAAATCTCATTTCCCCCCTCAAGCTGTACTAATATATTGCTTATTTTTGGAAGTTCTACTAAGAAGTAGGACACAAGGAAGCATGGAATAAATTACCTAAAAACCCTGAGATGACCAGACTACCCAAAGAGAGAGGGAGAAAGAGAAGGCAGGTGAACAGTTGTTCCAAATATAACTTGTACTTGGGCATTGAAAACGAGAGATCTGTTGCTAGCAACAAGTCCTTCAAAAGTGTGTGATTTGGCATGCTTGGAGCTGTGAAGTAGATGCAATGCGGGCAGAAAGCTGCTGGAGTTGTGGGGAGGGAATATGAAGGGTGCTAATTGCCATATGCAGATGCCTGGAATTGGGGGGGGAGGCTTCATCCTCCCATAGACTTTCAAGATGGGAAAATATTACTGCAGTCCCCAAGCATTTGAGTGACTGTGGAGACTGAAGCAGCATACACACCTGGCCAGGGTGGAAGGGGAAACAGGGTAGAAACCAAACAAAAATTCTGGTTTTTTTTCCTACTTGCTACAATATTTTCCATCAATGTTTTTTTTCTTTTTTTAAATCTGAAAAGCATCTTAACCAAAAGACTGGGTTTCCATAAGGTATCACAGATGACACAACATCCAAGATTTAAGATACAGGTTAGTTTGGCTGGAGTGAGTCAATGGCCTCATCTCTCTCAGGTCAGTCTTATCTTAAGCACTAAGAGTTTTCCCCATATAACAAATCATCTAAAGAATTCGAGTCTAAAAAATTCCATAACATGGCAAATCCACTTATCAGATGCCTCAAGGACAAAGGAAAAGTTGAGGCAAGTCAGTGTATCTTTTATCAGTATTTCTCATATGTTGCTGTTGCTTTGTACATTAGTTGTGTCCAATTCTTTGTGACCTCATCTGGGATTTTCTTGTAAAAGATACTGAAGTGGCTTGCCATTTTCTTCTCCTGCTCATTTTACAGATGAAGAAACTGAGGCAAACAGGGTTAAATGTCTTGTCCAAGGTCATATAGCACTTCCCATACTACCTTTCAACAGAGGAGAACACGGGACCATGAATGAATGAATGAAACATTTATTAAGTGCTTTCTCTATGAAAAGCACTGTGCTAAGCATTGAAGATACAGATAGAAAAGTAAGACGGTCCTTGATCCCAAGAAAGACATCATATATGGAAAGTTTCAGTTGCAACTCACTTGGAAAGGTCCCATAGTCCTTACAGTACAGTGGCAAAATGGATAATGATATAGCTTTTTAATTGTCTTTCCTATTGAAAAAATCATATTAGTTTCTGATATTAAACCATTTGACATTGCCAAAGACTTTGGTGATTAGAATTTCTTTTTGGGATCTATGAAAGATATGACTAAAGCATCCACAGGAATAATTTCCAGACTGCATCTCCATCCCGACCATGACTAGACAATGATGTTGAGACCCAAGTGGAGTTAGCACTTGATAGTTTCTGGTACCTGATCATGTTGCTCATGGGACAGAAGAAAAGGGTAAACCATCAGTTTAGGGGAGAAGCATAACTAAAAATAGAAAGTTAAGTCTGAACAGTCACAAAAGTTTTGTCAAACTAACTCTCTGGCATAGCTTTGCATTTACATGGCTGAATATTTGCAAAGTTTCTAGCAATAGCTTGTGTATCATCCCTTTCAATAAATTGGAAGGTAATTATTCAATAATTAAGAAGGTAAAAGATCCTGGTCTTTATTCTCCTTATTATAGAGGGGGAAAAAGGCACTTAAGCTAAGCATGAAAACTAGCATGGACCCACAAGTCTGGAGCCTGAAAAAAAATGTCCAAGTCCTGGAAAGAAATTAGACTTTGAGAAATAATTTTTAATGTAAAGAAAAGATATGTCTATTTCATGTTCTCTTTCAGAATTGCAGAAGTAGCTAGGTGGCCCAGTGCATAGAGCATCAGTCCTAGAGTCAGGAGGACCCAAATTCAAATGTGGTCTCAGATACTTACTAGTTGTGTAACCCTGGGCAAGTTACTTAACACTATTTGGAAGGGGGAGAGAGAGAGACAGACAGACAGACAGACAGACAGAGAGACAGAGACAGAGAGAGATTGCATTCCCTAGAAGCTCAGCAGCTTTCACTAGGCCAAATTTAAATGGATAGGAATCTCTGAGAGGGCATCTAGGTGGCACAGAGGATAGAACACTGGACTTGGCACTAGGAAGACTCATCTTCCTGAGTTCAAATCTGGCCTCAGACACTTACTAGTTGTGTGACCCTAGGCAAGGCACTTAACCCTGTTTGCCTCAGTTTCCTCATTTCTAAAATGAACTGGAGAAGGAAATGGCAAACCACTCCAGTATGTTTGCCAAGAAAACCCCAAATCTCATCACAAAGAGTTGAATGTAACAGAAATGACTCAACAATAACAAAAAGAATCTCTGAGACAAGGACTGGCATTTGGGTGGCAAAGTGAGAGACTGAGACACAGAAGCAATAATGGTTTTCTGTTGCCTGGATGCTGTGATAGGAGGCAATAACGCTTCTCCAGTGTTTTTTCAGTTCCTGGGCAAATACTGTATTAAAAATGTACTTAGCTGCATCCTCGGCCAACAAGTTGAGCTCACCCAAATCTGCTGCCACAGATACTGACCTAATAAGCACCCTACTGTAGATAACTTGATGTATGTTGCTACTGCTGTATTGTGGACATGGTAGAAGAAGCCCAGAACAGTGATGGGGAGGTGTTGCTTTGAGAAATGAGTGTCTCAAGGATGCACTATTTGCTTTTATTCATTACTTACTTTGCATCCCAATTCTTCCCTTTGTCATTTGATTTATTCTGGTTTGTTCTGGGAATAGTCAGTGGAACTGGGTGATGGATTAGGCAGCTAGGGGGTGCAGTGGGTAGAGCTCAGGATCTAAAGTCAGAAAGAACGGAGTTCAGAAAATTTAGCCTCAGACACTTACTAGCTGTGTGACCATGGGCAAGTTGCAGCCTGTTTCCTCATCTGTAATATGGGGATAACGAAAAAATCTACTTCCCAGAGTTGTTGTAAGAATAAAATTAGCTAATATTTGTAAAGTGCTTTGCAAATTTTGAAGTTCTATATATTTGCTAGATATTTTGATTAGTGGATTGGGAACATGGATCTGGGAGTCACCAAGAGAAAGAACCTTTGGGGAAGGTGGTACATTAGTTAAAATTTTTAAAATACTTGGTACTGCGTTTCTTCTAACCAGTGATTTTCATCACTATTAGATTGACTATAATTAGTAATAATAAATGTAGGCTTGTAGAAACTACAGGTGGCTAAAATACTTGTGGGTATATTAGCACTTTAAAATATATCTGCAAGGTTAGGTTAAGTGACTTTCTCTAGAACACACCAGAACACTACCCAAAGAGACTGTAGGGCATTAGCTTCAAAGGTCTTCAGGCAAGAAATCAGATTTATCTATAAAGATCTTGGTGCGGGTTTAGCTTAGAGACTGGGAAACAGATGAAGTGGTCTCTGGTAGGTCTTTCTAGGTTCTAGAAGTCTGTATTTTTTGGTCGTGATTGGGGCTGTAGAAGGATGGACTCCTACCTTGGATGTTTTAATGTTAAAGGTAGGAGAAGCAGACCATCGCAGTCTACCTCACTCCCTTTCCCAAATGGCTCTATATCCTCCCCAGGGGAAGAAAGTCTTTTCACAAATAAAGATAAAGCTTAACAGGCAAATACACTGGGGAAAGGTGCTACACTGTATGAATACACTATCTCCAAGCCACAGATGACCAATAACATATTGGTTCCTAACCATTTCTTTGCAGAAGGGAATTGGGGGAGACACTGGGAGGACACTGGGTGGCTGACAGCTGCTGGTGGGGAGGAGGTAGGGAAGGCCAGAAAGAGAAGGGTTGGATGGTGCCTAACAAAGTTTGCTTCTTTCTCAGTTTTGTTTCTGAGGTCCCTTCCACCCCTGGATCAGTGATGTGACTTAATGCTACTAGGAAATATTTCCTATAAGGACCAAAATTTCAGATTGTCTCAAAGGACCAAAGTGCCTCAATTGTTAAAGCACAGTTAAAAAAAAATCCATGCAGCAAAGAAAATAGAGATTATAGAATGGAATGTTTATTTCAAAGTAAAATCATATTATCTACTCGTAATTACTTGTATTTAAACTTCATTTGCACAGATAGAAGAAATTATAGTCAAATAAAACAAATATATTTTGAAAATATTTTGCATGAATTGACACAGTTGACTGGAAGCCATTTTCTCTGTCTGCATGGAGTTTGAGGAGAGGTGGGACTAGAGAAATGAACTCTAAGCAGAAGTGCATGGCTTCCTGTGCCCCATTCATGGGGAATCAAAGACAGGGAGCAGAACTCTTGAGTTGTGGGCCAGCCTCTAGAGCCCCAGGCTTCTTCTGAGCATCATGAGCTACCACCAACATGACATTTTCAGCATCATTGCAATATCACCAGAAACAACATCCCAGAGAGGAGTCCAGATAAATTAACTAGTGAGAGCAAGAAATTTTATAAAGAGTGGGAGTAATTTTTTTTTCCCCTATTAAAGTCGGGGGGAGGAGTCTAGACCCTTGATTTCTTCTTAGGAACTTGGGTATAACTTATTGTCTTTTGAGAGTTATATGAGATCATCAAGGAGTCAAGCAATTTGTCCGAGGCCACCCAGCTAGCATGTTTGGTGTTGTTCAGTCATGTCTGACTCTTTGTGACCCCATTTGGGGTTTTCTTGGCAAAGATATTGGAGTGGTTTGCCATTTCCTTTTCCCAGCTCATTTTACAGGTGAAGGAACTGAGGCAAACAAGGTTAAGTGACTTGTCACATAGTATGTATCTGAAGCCAGATTTGAATTCATAAAGATGAGTCTTCCTGACTCCACGTCTGGCATTCTATCCACTGTGTCAGCTAGCTGCTGTCTAGAAGGGTGGGTTGGTGTTCTATACAGTAGAGTCCTGACAGTGGTCCTTCCCGCCTTCTCCCCTTTTCTCCTCAAGGGAATCCGGTATATGAATATACCTTTCTAGGCATGCCTATGACAACTACTATATCTCAGAAGCACAATTTGAACCCAGATCTTCTTTGTTACAAGGTTGGTTCTTGATTCACTATTGTATCCTTCTTCTGAAATAGATATTATGGTGAGCTACAACTTAGGTGGTATCTAGCTAGGTAAGTTCAGTAAATAGAACAACATACCCAGATTCAGGAAGACCTGATTTCAAACTCAGACACTTACTACTTGGGCGACCCTGGGCAAGCCATATTACTTCGACTTGCCTTGGTTTCCTCATCTATAAAATGGAGATGAAAATAATACCTCCTTCACAGGGTTGTTGTGAGGATCAAATCAAATAACATGTGTAAAGTGCTTTGCAAACTTTAAAACCATATATAAATGCTAGCTATTCTTATCAGCCAGATGGTTAATGTTATCTGAGTTTGATGGTTTGGTTTTTTGATATTGTGTTGGCTTCTCACCTACTCCCAAGTCTATGTTTGAGGTGGGGGGAGGGAGGGTTTATCACCGGAAGGAGAGTAACCAGACAATAAACTGTTTTGGTCCCAGAAGCTCACAAAGATAGTACCTGAAAGCATAAGGGTGTTGCATCTGCATGAATGAGAAGAATATTCACACAGGTGAATATTCAGCAGAGTTCTAGAGCTGGAAAGGACCAGTTAGTTAAGTGACCTGCCCAAGTTATCCATTAAACACCAAAGGTAGGATCTGAACCCAGCTCCTCTGACTTCAGAGCCAGTATTCTCTATGGGTTCATGAAATAAAACATAAGTGATCCTTTGTTTCAGATCTTCAAAGACCTGAAAGGCTAATGTCAGCCCAGGAACAGCCAGCTCCCTCAGGCTGTTCGATCAAATTCCACTTTTGGGTTGGACAATTTAAAGAATCCTATTACCTACAATCTCAGAGGTGAGCTGCAGTTATTGCCTGGGTTGAGTGTATTTGTAAGAAAAAGCTCTTCAGTCTTTCAATTCAACTGAATTTAGCATATATTTATTGAGTGTTTATTCTACCTCCTGTTTTCCCAAAGCTTGTGGTTAAGCAGACACACACACACACACACACACACACACACACACACACACACCCTTAAGGGTAAAATACCTAAATACTGAAAGTTTGTTCTGAAATGCAATGACAACTCAGAAATGATTTTTTATTTGGAGGGAGAAAAACCTTCACAGAGCACATATTTATCTTGATCTGTGCTCACTACAGCTGCCTGGAATGCTTTCTCTGGCCAATTTGTAGTTGATCTTTATAAAACAGACCCCTCCCTCTTGATCTAATTTTTTTTCCCTGTACATTTGTTCTGCTTAAACCTTTCAGCACATTTGTTAACTTGAGTGACATTTCTTAAATCGCAATCCCATTAACTTGGAGCATCATCCAATCCAGGGGATGCTCATCGTTTATTTAATTGGGGATGGCTTGGTTCTCTCCCAGATGTTTCTTTTCAGCAGATACCATTGTGTTTTAAAACTTTGGATAATTATAGCCCTGTAAACGCACAGTACAAGATTTGTTGGCTCCATCTCTCTTCTTATGTAATAGCTTCATTGTCTACTAATCGCCCTATCCACAAAGGGAAGGGATCCATGTCAAGCAAGGATATTTATTCAAAGCCACTTCACTGAGCCTGTAAACAGTAGCTGAAGCAATCTACCAGTAGAACCAAACAGTGCTGGAGGATTTGGCCACCAAGACTGACCAGGACTGGCTCCTTAAACTAAGGAATGACTGCTGAGGTAAGAGGTTTCCTCCCCTGCTCCCTCTTTGCTCACCATCCCCCATTTGCTTGTAGCTGTCCTGATTCCTGCTGACTACAGGGAAACCTGAATAGGCTTGGTCATACCCATTTCATCATCCTTCATAAGTAAGAAGGAAGTGCTGGGCAGCAGAGAAACTACTAGCAGATGGCGATGAGTGTCTGCAAAGGAACCTTTATTAAGCACCAGAGAGTATGGTGCTAGCTGCTAGAGGAGACTCCAAGTTTTGATCAATCAATAAACATTTTAGTACGAACTGCTATGTGCCAGGCACTGTGCTAAGCATTGAGAATACAAAAAGAGGCAAAAAAAACCCAATAACAAACAAACAGTCCCTGCTTCAAGGAGCTTCCAGTATAATGAAGGAGACACATACCCACCCTCCATAATCAAGGTTGTGCTACACACTTCTCCATCATGGACTCAACTGATGAAAGGAAGGGAGAGGGAAGGGTATGCCAGTAACCCTAGGCTCTATCCTAGAAGTCTCCATATTGGGCCAGTTGTATCTTCTTGTCAGTTCTCTTCCATCATATCTTCAATATCTCTACTTTCACTGTCATCCTCAGGGTGATTACCCACATATTCCTGAAGGTGACTCTGGTTGCTGTCCTTTGCACCTGAAATGCACTTCTGCCACATGGAATTCTAAGCAACCTTCAAAGCAACCACCACCTCCTACCAAAACCCTTCCTTAGTCTCATCTGTTATTAATACTCTTCCTGCTCCCTTCATTTCCAAATTATTTTGTATCTTTTTAATTTATTTTGTTTGTAGAGGCAGTATAGTATTTCAGATAGAAAGCTGGTCACTGAGTCAAGAAAGTGCTTGGGTTCAAATCCTATTTCTGATACCTAAATGCAATTCACTGAACTTTTCAGTGCCCCCAGGCAACTCTCTATGGAGGTAATTTGTAGAATAGCTGTCAGTATAGGCAAAGGGAATTTCCTCAGTAGAAATTTCCTGCACATGTCCAGAGCAACAACAAAACTGTTGTATTTACTTACCTGTGAACACACTGCCTCCCCTGATAGAATGCAAGATTCTTGAGGGTAGAGATTGTCTCATTTTTTTTTTTGTCTCTGTGTCCCTAGCACCTGGTACAGAGTAGGTACTGATAAATTCTCATTGAATTGAATTGTATTAAATTGACTACAGTGGCGCTTGGAGAGGTGTAAACAGGAAGCTTTAAAAAAAATAGAATTGAGAAAGCACGAACAAGATGTCAATAAGGACAGAAAAAAACAATTTAATAAAGAAACCTCCTTAAACATTTGCTATTGGCTTGGGGTCAGAAAATAAAAGAACTATTTTAATGGAATTTCTATGTGTAAGATAGATATGCTTGGGAGAGGCTAGGTGGTGCAGTGAATAGAGCACTGGCCCTGGAGTCAGGAGGACCTGAGATCAAATCCGGCCTCAGACACTTAACACAAAAGTTAGCCATGTGACCTTGGGCAAGTCACTTAACCGGAATTGCCCTCCAAAAAGGAAAAAAAAAAGATAGATATACTCACATGGATTGTCTGAGTGTATGGACACAGTTCGTGAGGGGTATGGATAGATGTTGTAGTGAGACAGCCTACTGCTGTGGAAATAAGTGAGAGCCAAGGGCTGTGCTGCATCCTCAGCACCCTAGCTGCAGGGTCGAGGCAGGATGGCCAGCCCCCAGAATACCTCTGAGACTGGACATTCTTTTCTCCAATTTTTGAGAGAGGTCTCAGACTAAACTTATCCACAACATTTCAGATATCTGTCTACTCCAGAGGTATGAAGCTCAGAACAAAAGAGGCATTATCCCTGGTTGCTCTTAAACAGGATAGTGGCTTCTAAATTACAGGAACTCCTTCTCATTGAATGATATAACCAGAGACTATAACTGAACATAAATGGCAAGTAAACCCATTTATCCAAACAAAGAGTAAACAGAAATCAGAGAATTTATGTAAAATAGAATATATTAGAAAATTCATGAGAATGAATGAGTTCTTCAACTAGAAACAAGATGATATCTCATCTCAAACCAGGAAAGAGAGACTGACCTCATCCAAGGGGATTCCTCTCTGGATCACAAGTTCTGGGAGTCCAATATGCTAAAGTGCTGTCTTTCCCTACATGTCTGCAGCTCTGTGGAGATCTCAGAGTTTTTCTCTCAAAATTGTCTTTCCCTAAAGAGTCTCTGGAATCAATCTAGTAATTCTCTTATGCAGGTACACAGCATTAAGGTCTGCATTCTTGTCACCATTCAGGCATCACATCTCCTTCTACATGCAACACTCAGCACTGGGCTTTCTCTCCCATCCCACTTGGGTAAGAGCCCATGTACATGTGAATGAGGAGAAGGCCAGGAAACTTACCAAATCAGGGTTCAGGCACCACTGAAGAAGACCTTTCTATTTGGAACTAAGGAGTCCTGGAGTCCAGAGAGAAAGGACCTTGTATTTTCAAGATCAAAGGGAGCTAAGAGAAATAACTCTGCCCAGGATTGAGGATAGAATGCCCTATCGGGGGAACTAGGAAGCAGAACTAGTTCTGTCTGTTAAAAGCTTAATTACCGATTGGTTCACCTTATGCCAAAATAAAGGGAGGAATAAGACCAGATTTGTAATTAGCTACTTGCATGTGGTATGTTCCCTGAAATTCTCACCTACTGTGGTGAAGAAATTTTTGCTCTTGAGATAGCTGATTGGGTAGGTGTTTGCTATAAGTCTTCAGAGTAACCTGAGGTCCGTGAAGTGTGATGAACAAAACAAACATATGTATCATACTGATTGGCATTCAGATGTCAGTCAGGAGGCAAGAGAGATTAAGGAAGTAGTAGCTGCAAATTTCAGGGACTATGGGACTTGGATGATGTCTTTCTTGAATGCAAGTCAACATGGAGGGTTCCACTTCTGCTCTAGGGCTACATTTCAGGCAAAACATACGTGACCAGCAGATACAAGCCTGCCCTTTGGAGTCACTCAAATAGCTTACCCAGCTTTCCCCTTTTATGTCTTATTATGAATCCCTCCACATAAGGCTATATAGATCCCTATTGACCACCTTACAATACATTTGTCATTCTGGATCATTTCAGAAAAAGCAAAAAGATTACAATTGCAGTAATGTATCAATCACCTAGAGGCAACTAATGTTCAAGTCAGGAAGACCTGAGTTCAAATGCTGCTTCAGAAACTTACTAGCTGTGTGACTTTGGGCAAGTTGACAACTTCTCAGAGGCTCATTTTCTTCATTTGTGAAATGAGGATAATAGCACCTACCTTCCAGGGTTGTTGTGAAAAGAAAATCCACTAACACATGTAAAGTGCTTTGAAACTTTGAAATAAATAAATGCTAGCTATTCTCTATGTCATTCAAAGATCATTCTGTAATAAGCAGAACTATGTGATCCCTAAGATGGACAGGCAATCCTGACCTGACCCTTTTGCAATAGTACTGGATGAAAGAGGACCAAATTTAGTTGGTGGGAATCACCAAACCTATAGGGTGAGAGAGAGGGGGAAAGATGGTACCAAAGCTCATTGACCTCAGAATATTACTTTGGAAGTATCTCTTGAGTGGTGGCAGCAACTTACCTAAAAGATGAAAATAGCTCCATAATTTCCTTCCTTCCTTCCTTCCTTTCTCCTTTCTTCCTTTCTTCCATCCTTCCTTCCTCCTTTTTACCTTCCTCCTTCCTTCTTCCTTCCTTTTTTCTTTCTTCCTTTTTTCCTTTCTCTTTTCTTCCTTCTTTCTTTCCTTCTTCCTTCCTTCCTTTTTCTTTTTTTGTGGGAAGGAGAGGCAGGTTAGAAAGCAAGGTTAGAAGGGAGGAAGAGAGATATCTGTCTAAAGGATATGTGAAATATTGGGGGAAGGGACATAAACAGACAATTGGCTTTGAATATTATATTTCCCTGTATGGTCTATATGGCATCCATGCTGTATACAAAACATATGGCATTAAATGTTTCTGTTATTTGCATTATTCATTTTTTTTACTGCTTCTGCTCTAACATGCATAAGGCAAGAAAGGATGTAAAGAAAAAGCATCGCACCTTCCAATGATATGAAGGGAGAAAATCTCTCCCATTAGCTTCCATCGAAAACCAGGCAGCTCCCAACTGGAATGACTGCTTTTCATCTCAGGAATTGCCTTTAATGTAGTTGTTTTCAGTGATTTCACTTTACTCAGAGAAATGATTATGGCCCAGGATTGCAAGCTCTCTTTGACAAGCACAAACCCCTTCCCTGCAGGGGAACAGGCTCCTCCATGCACCATGCATTGTTTATCTAAAAACAGTGTTTTATTATTGTCGTTCAATTAGCCTAGACAGCAGACACAAATGAGTTTCAACAACAACATCCTTACACTGCCTATCACTTATAAAATGCCAAAGTCGGCACTAATAGTTTGCTAATAAAATAAAAATGCACACAGACTGCCCCATGATTACTCAAATAGTCAGCAAATTTCCTCTACTGTTGCTTTTCAAATCTCTTCTTAATCTAATTACTTAAAACATTTTTTATTGCAGTTCAAACACAATAACAAACAGTAGCCTTTTTAATCAAAAAACCTGTTCTGACTTTATGTATTTATGAGCAAACAACTAACATTCTATGGAAATAAACTTAGAAATAGGGCCTTTTCCCCTCATGCAAATTGACTCCCGATTTTCCCTAAGGTCAAACTTTATCCCATAGTGACTTTTTTTCCTTCGATAATTTTTCAAATTTTACAACTTCCATTTCACAGACACCCCCTAAAAATCCATTGTCAAATATCTCCAAAAGTGGTCTCTCCCTCTGTTACTATGACAGGGAAAAAAGAGCTATTATATTCAAAGGTTTCATCTGTTTTGCAAATCCATGCTTACCACCCCGAAGTTCCCATTTGAATTTTCTGTAACAGAAAAGATCTATGAATTGAGACAAAGTAATAAATAATGATAATGCATTTAGTACCTCTTTGTAATTTTTTTTCAGATTTGATTTAATTAATATGTATTTATTAAGCCCCTGCTACATGGCAGACACTGTGTTAGTCGCTGAGGGTATAAAACTGAAAAACTTGTAAATAATACTTACCTTCAAGAAGCTTACATTAAATTGACCAAAGAGAATGGTCATCTTTAAGGCTTAAAAATAACAAAAATAGAGGGCAGCTAGGTGTCACAATGAATAGAGCACTGGCCCTGGAGTCAGGAGGACCTGAGTTCAAATCCCACCTTAGACATGTAACACTAGCCATGTGACCTTGGGCAAGTCACTTAACCCCAATTTCTTTGCCTTCCCCCCTCCAAATATATATATATATATATATATATATTAAAAATAACAAAGATAACATGCTGTCCACAGCAATAAAATCTTAGACTGTAATTAGTAGACAGTATCTTTATTGTTGGTTAGTCATTTTTGAGTCACATCTGACTCTTCATGACCCCATTTGGCTTTTTCTTGTCAAAGATGCTAGAATGGTTGCCATTTACTTCTCCAACTCATTTTACAGATGAGGAAACTGAAGCAAACAGGGCTGGGTGCCTTGCCCAGAGTCACACAGCTAATAAGTGTTTGAGGCCAGATTTGAACTCAGGAAGATGCGTTTTCCGGATTCCAAGTCCATGCCACCTACCTGCCCTGACAGTGCCTCCTTAGAGAGTGTCTGAAACATCTATCTTATAGACAGAGAAAATGAAACCCAGAGAGATTTGTGTGCTCATCTGAGGACATACAGTGAGTTTGTGACAGTGCTAAAATTCAAACCCAGATCCTTCTTCATATCTGAGCCCACCCACCTTCGTTCAGTGTTTCTTCATGTCTGCGTTCTCAGAGATTAAGATAAGGGATTTCCTCTCACCTTTTTGTTTATGACAAGATCGTGGGCCTGAACATACAACAGTCTTTTTAATTGTAGCTATATCAATGGGACAATTCCCCTCTGTGGCAGTCCACACACATGTACCTTCAGGGCTGTAGACATTCCATCTCCTGAGTCTCAGTTAATGTTTGGTCTGGATATCTTCCAACTTGAAATTCAAAGAAAGTCTCAAAATCATGCCGCCCCCTACATTCTCTTGCCAAGTTCCCCCTGGTTTCAACTGTAGACTAAGAACCAACATTACCTCACCTCTCAAAATCCCATCTCTGGGCAGGATCTGTCTAGCCCCCTTGCTTTTTGTTCTCTTCCTGGCAAGGTTAAGGTGGGGGAGGTGGGTTATGAAGAGACATCGCTTTATGGAAAGAACCCCTCTTTTTCATAGGCAGAGGATTTACCTTGAGCCAGGTCTAGCAGGCCCACATCAACCAAATCCTCACACATTCCCCAAAAGAGATAGCAACGTAGGCTAGAAGAGACACTTTTGTTGTTGTTGGTGGTGGTGTTGTTCAGCCATTTAAGTTGTGTCTGACTCTTCCTGACCCATTTCTTAGCAAAGATACTGGAATGGTTTGTCTTTTCCTTCTCCAGTTCATTTTACAGATGAGGAAACTGAGGCAAACAGAGGTGAAGTGACTTGCCTAGGATCACACAGCTAGTAAGTGTCTGAGGCTAGATTTGAACTCAAGTCTTCCTGACACCAGGACAGGCACTCTAGCCACTGTCACCTACCTGCCCCTTAGCAGAGGCTCTAGACATCCTTAAATTCAAGGTGTGTGGGTTCTATTGTCTTGCTTAGTTTAACTGTCTGAATTTCCTTTCTCTTACCTACAAAAGAGAGGAAATATGTTATGGTAACAAGGATGCTTCTCTAAGAGTCAAAAAACCTGAATTTTAGTCCTTACTCTGGTACTATTTAATGTCATAACCTGAAAAGCTATAGAATCATTGGTTCATGAAATCATAGAACTGGAAGGGACCTCAGTGCTCATCGAATCCAACACCTTTACTTTGCCTAGGTGTAAAAATTGCTAATCATACTATGTACCACTATTTTCCAGACTAAAAAGAAGTGGCATTTTCTCTGTCTCTCACTGTCTCTGTCCTTCTGCCTCTGTCTCTGTGCCCCTGCATCTGTCTGTCCCTCTATCTGTCTGTCTCTGTTCTGTCTGTCTCTGTCCCTCTGTCTGTCTCTCTGTTTTGTCCGTTTCTCCATGTCTCTGTGTATCTGTCTTTCTCTCTGTCTGTCTCTCCCTCTTTGTATCTGTCTCTATGTCTCAGTCTCTGTCCCTCTATGTCTCAATCTCTGTCCCTCTCTGTCTCTGTCCCTCTGTCTGTCTGTCTCTCTGTTTCTGTCTCTCTGTCTCTGTCTCTCTCTGTTTCTCTCTGTCTCTGTCTCTCTCTCTGTCTCTCTCTATCTGTCTGTCTCTCTCTCTCTTTCTGTCTCTCTCTCTTTCTCTCTTCCTCGCCTTCTCTCCCTCTAACATGACCCCCAAAAGTTCACCTTCCTTTTTGGTTTGAATTCATTGTTCGACTAGTGATAACTCTCATGCCAACAAATAGCCTCTCTCTGCTTCTGTTTAATTTTAAAGAGACACTAACAATCCCTCCCCTTTTTAACTTAGAGTGTGATTCATGAAATCACATATGGGCATTATTTTGAAAAGTCTGATATGTCATACAAATATGCTGAATCTCTCTCAGTCTGTTTCCTTAGTTCAAGTGCTACCTTCTAAAGTAAACTTCTGATCCCTCCAGCTACTACTGCTTCCCTCTCCCAACAAATTAATGTGTGTATATTTTGTATATGCACATGAAAGGCAGTATGGCATAGCGGATAAAGACCTGACCTCAGTGCTGGGGAGGCTCAGGTTCAAATCTTGCCTCTGATGTATACTGATTGTATGACCCTGGATAAGTCCCTTAACTCAGTACTCTAAGAAACTCCCTAAACCTGTAAGTTAAGGAGGAGATATAACTCCCTATACCAATGAAATCATAGGTTCAGTCCCCATTCTATGTTCTATCTATACTTATTTATGTACATGTTATTTCCTTTTATAAATTTTAAATTCCTTAAGGTCAGAATATGTTTCATTTTTGTCTTTGTATCTCCATCATGTAGCTCAATGTGTAGCATGCAGTAGGTGCATAAAAATGCTTGTTGATTGATCTATAAAATGTAAGCTAGCTTTAAACTTCTCTAAGACTTTGGGGACATTCAGTGTAAATGTCATTTATTAAAGGGTATGAAGATTGCAGAGATAAGGTGTGGAAAGCTGGTCATAGTCATTAAAATCAGATTATCTGTGGGGACTTAAGTATCATTTTATCAAATAGTACACTACATAAGTGTTCATTTTATATATACATGTTAAGAACCAGTATACACACATGCATACATATGCATGTGTATGTGTGTATATGTGTATAGATAATATATGTTATAAATACACACATACACATACACACATTTAAGTCACCTGCTTTTCTCGGTTATTTTAGCCTGCCAACCCTCAAGTTCATCTTAGCTGGTCAGTCTCTCTTCCTTTTCCTTGCATCTGACCCTAGATTAAGATATTACACAAAGCCTGAAAGCCAATAGCAGACATCTGGCTGAATGCAGCATTCCTGGTTTCCATTGGCTAACCTTTCAACATATCCGATGTTGAGGCTTCTAAAACCTTGTCTCAGGAAGCAAATGGGGTCTCAACCCACAAGGAGCCTCTGCCCTTCTGGGGTCGCTTCCTCCAACTCCTCTCTAGTAACCTCAGAAGACCCTGACCAACTTTGACTTGAGAAATCTCACAGCAGTTAAAGATCCTAATCTCACTGCACACAAGACGTCTGAGGCTTCAACTCAAGAATGTGTGGTGGAAAGTTCCTAAGACAAGCAACAGGCTTTTTTTTTTCTTCTGAACCACCAGTTGAAACCAAACAGGAAGGTGAACTTTTTTGTGGCATATAAAAAAAAAAAGATAATGGCATTTATTTTTAGTCTGAAGAGGAGGGGGTCTAGAGAGCAGGGGCATATGTTATAATTAGCAGTTTTCGCCCCTAGGCAAAATGAGCAACATGGGCTTATGGACTCCTTGGCAAAGGCTATTGATTTCACTTATTCTTTCATATTTAAGGTTTTGGGTTTTTTTTTTTTGGAGGCAAGGCAATTGGGGTTAAGTGACTTGCCCAAGGTAACACAGCTAGTAAGGGTCAAGTATCTCAGGCTGCATTTGAATCTGACTCTAGGGCCGGTGCTCTATTCACTGCTCCACCTAGCTGTGCCAATGTTACTCATTCTTTCAATTGAGTCCTTGGAGTAGGTAAACTGGTTCTGGATCTCAATTTCCTGCAACATAGAGTTAGCTTTCTTCTGGTCCTTCTGGGCTATGCTCCCGGGCATTAGGGGTGTATGGGGTGTTCAAGAAGGACTAGCCCCTCTGGTATGAAGGCTTCCTGAACCCTTTTCAGAGCTGTTCATCCACTTTTGGCATCTACCTGGCACTCAACTCTCACCTGTGGCTCCAAGAATCTGCAGCATGAGCAGCGGCCACATCCCAGTAAACCATCTGGGCAGATGGGCTCAACTAGACTGAGGGGAACCAATGGGCTTCAGACCTGTAGGTGAGTTAGGGGGGTACCTATCTCAAACATGTTAAGACTTCCTCCAATTTGCTCCAATGGCCATGAAGGTGACTGACGCAGGTGCCGTAGAGCACTTAGAACTTGGTCAGGCAGTTTTTACAGATCCTATACTTGATTATAAGATGCCATGGGGGGGGGGAAGGAGGGGGACAAAATGTGAAATTCAAGGAATTGTGGAATTGAATCCTGTAAACTAAAAGGAAACAAATTAATAAATTAAAAATTGAATTAAAAAAAAAGAACTTGGTCAGGCATCAAAGATGCAATGTCATGCTGCATCCCAGGCCCTCACCAGTCATCCTGACTCTTGTCCTGACACTGGACATCAATGACTCTGGAAGAAAGAGTGAAGCTGACAACTTTGTGCAACTCTGCCTCACTTAAATGAACTTCACAGATGAGTCCAGATAACACCCTGTGATGTCATAGGTCATCTTCAAAAACAGAGGACAAACCACAACCTAGGTATTGACCGAACCAGCCCACTCCTAGCTATCTTGGAGATCTTGACCCATCAACTTCCTTAGCTTCAAAAGTTCTCAGACCTCTGGAGAGGAAGACCATCATTAGGAAGCTCACTTCTTCCTGCAGTTCTTATATTTTGTAGGGTCTTAGTAATATGTTCCTGGAGATGCTGAAGGAGGAAGGTGGAAAGAAAGAGACAGAGAGACGGACAGCAAGACAGAGAGATGGGGGAGGGGAGGGGAGAGAGAAAGAGAGAGACAGAGACAGAGACAGAGACAGAGAGAGAGAGAGAGAGAGAGAGAGAGAGAGAGAGAGAGAGAGACAGACAGACAGACAGACACAGAGACAGAGACAGAGACAGAGAGACAGAGAGAGAGACAGAGAGACAGAGAGAGACAGAGAGAGAGAGACAGAGAGAGAGAGAGCTGGCCTTGGAGACAGGAAGACCTTGGTTCAAATCTAGCCTCCAGGCATCTCTCTAAGGCTATAAGTTGCAGAACAAGTGTCATCCAGGGAGTTTTTGAGAGTATCAGCACAAAAATCAGAAGTTTGGTCCAGAACATCACCCAAAACCGAAGTTATTCTTACCTTCACATTTTCCTCAGTCTGATTTCTTCTGGATTCCCTTCTGCAGTGAAAGACTTCTTACCATATTATGACAGAAGATCTGTGGTTGCCACTCTGTGTTCTCCTCCCATTAATGCAGACCATTCTCTTGCCATGTTAGTCAATAGTCTTCTTGAATGTCTGAGCCCACAATCTTTACCAGCACATCTGAGTCAAAAGGATGGATGGTAGATTCAGGCCATGACCACACCAGCAAATTAGCACAAGATGGTGGCAGGGAGCAAAAATGGTTGTCAAAATTCCAAAGTTTGGGGGAGACAGGTTGAGACTGACCAATAGTCAGCTTCCCAGCACACCCTGTTGTTTGCCTCCTAATCCTGTAGTAATCTTTTGAACTGAATTTCCTGTAGCTTAGTCTTAGCCCTTAAAATCTGATATTCTAAAGAAACTCTAGACCAGGGATGGGGAACCTGCAGCCTCAAGGCCACATGTGGCTTTTTAAGTCCTCGGGTACAGCCTTTTGACTTTCAATTTGTTTCACAGAACAAATCCTTTTATTAAGGGGTGGAGCCTTTTGACTGAGTCCAAGTTTTTTTTTCTTTTATTAAGGGGTTTTGTTTTGTGAAGTTTGGATTCAGTTAAAGGACTACACTTGAGGACTGAGAGGGCCACATGTGGCCTTGAGGCCACAGGTTCCCCACCCCTGCTCTAGACTTTTGCTTCCTCAGCTATAAATTCAAGCCCTTGCACTCTCCCCAGGAGGGTATTGCCTTTGTACTTCTCTAGCATTTGCCTAATCACAGGCACATGTTGGACCTTTCCCCAGAAAGGATATGACAGTAAATTGTAACCAGAAAGATTTAGCACCTGATGTTCAACCTTCTGGGGAAAAATCTCTACACTGGTCCTCAGACAACAAAGAAGGGCAGTCAGACCGTCACTGGGCTGGGAAGCAAAGCCTTTATAGCTGGATAGGATCTGTTTAAGGTCTATGCTCCATTTGTATTAGCCTTTGAAAACCTCAAGGTCATCTTAATACCACAAGGAGACATCAGGGAAAAACTTTAGTTAAAGATATTCAAAGACTCTTTGAGAGAATCTATACTCTCCAGAAAGCTCTTAGTTGACCAATAGTTCTCATTTCCAAGGACAGCACATTATTCTCTTCTCTCAAAGTACCTTATGTCTTAAAAAGAATCTCTGCTAGACTGTCTAGCCTCATACACATTCTGAGGATGGGGGAAAGAGATAAAGCATCCACGTAACTGGTACAATTTGGCAAAATTCAAGTTATTTCTTTCCTATCCCTCCTTCCTGCCATCTTAAAAAACAAAACAAAACATAAATTCTAAGACAGTCTGGTCTACCACAAGCACCATTCATTTCCTTAAAATGCTGTACTTTCATCTCCAAGGTAGGATGGTCATGACAGAGAAGACCAAGAAATTCCCACTTTTTAATTCCATCTTGCAGAGTTTGGGGGAGGCAAGTCATTGCTGTCAATAAATCATGCTCAGAACAGTATGTTTCACACAAATCAGCCCTTTGGGACATGTTGCCTTCTCTGGGGTAATACCTATCCCCAGCCTCCTACCCCAATGCAACATACCCATTTTTTGACAGGGGAGTAGGGAGAGGGAAACGATGTTCTAGCAAATGACTAGATGTCCCAGTTTTCATTCTTGACTTCAAATAGCAGCCTAGCTATAGATAGGTAATGATGGCTTGGGACCTGTATATTCACAGGTTGCTTTGAGTAGAAAATATTAAGTAATCTGCAGTTGTTCCTTGACAGAATATAACACAAGGGAATGAGGGCAAGAATAAATTACCTTCCAGTGAGAATGAACAAAATCTGCCATTTGTACTTGGTAAGCTATTTGATTTTCACCAGGAGTACCCTTCAGGGGTTCTCTGTGGCTATCTTTTGCCTTTGTTCATCACCATGTGGACTGGGTTGCTGGTACCTCTGAGAGACCCCATGCTCAAGACCATAGCACAGTCTCTACAATGCCCCCCTCCTACAAATTCTTGAGGCCTCTGCCAACCCAGGTGGAAGGAAAATAATGAGCTGAGTTTTTTTTTCTTTCTTTCTTGCCAATAAGCCTGATTGGCTAGAATCTGGGCTTACATGGCATTTTAATTAATTTTTGATAAAAAAAGAGAGAGGCTTTGGCTTAAAATGAAAACCAGCTAAATAAAGGCAAAATATTCTCTGCAAGAACATGAATTGTTCCTGGCAAGTGTGTTAAGCCCAGGACTTAGGAACAATATGTTTGCTGTTTAAAAAGTACCCTGGTGTTAGGTAAAACAAGGCCAGAGGGGCCTCTGAGAACATAAGTGAGGATTGTGTTCTTGGAATGGATGGTTTCCATTCAGAATCAGAGTTTGAGGGGGGAGGGGCTTGAGAAGCAACGTTGTTCATTGTTCAGTCCTTCAGTTATCTGACTTCTTTGTGACCTCGAGGACCACAGAACACTAATGCTATCCATGGGGTTTTCTAGGCAGATTCTAGAGTAGTTTGCCATTTCCTTCTCCAGTGGATTGAGGCAAACAAAGGTTAAGGGACTTGCCTAGGGTCACACAGCTTTTAAGTGTCTGAGTGTTATGACCGTCATCTAGCTGCCCCATATTGAGAGACAGTGCAGTGTGATGGAAAGATTGTTGGATTGTTGGATCAAATGAGATAACATTTGTAAAAGGGCTTAACGCAGTGCCCAGCACATAGTAGGTGCCATATCCTCTCCTTCTCTCCCTCCCTCTCTGGATTTAAAATCAAGTAACCTAAGCTTTGGGTCCTAGTTCTGCCCCTAATGACCTATTTTACCTCTTCTTTACTCCTTGGTAAAACCAAAGTGGACTAAATGACCTCTAAGGATCCTTCTGGTTTTTTAACTCTATAATCCTATGACACCAAGCTTCAGGATAATGCAGGGCACGCACCCTCTTCATGTTAACGAATGCTCAGTTCTTCAGAGGGGATATCCTCATGGTTTACTGTATTAGGCAACACTACATAGTAAATAAGAGTGTTAAAGTTGGAGCTAAGAAAACATGAGTTCGAATCTTGCTTCAGACACTTACTAGAGGTAAGATAATGTGTAAATCATTTAACCTCTCTGACACTGTTTCCTCATCTGTAAAGTCATAACTTAAACTCTAGATCTAGAAGTAGAAGGGACCATCTAGTATAATCCCTCCTATTATAACCTACAACATACTTTCATATTACAAATTAGTCAATAAAAATTTATTAAGTGCCTACTATGTGCCAGGCTTATAAAAAGAGACAAAAGAAAGTCCATGCTTTCAAGGAGCTCAAAACATGATGGGGGAGACAACATGCAAACTTTATCAGGATAAATCGGGGATTAATCACAGAGGGAAGACATTGGCATTAAGGGAGATTGAGAAAGCCTTCTTTTAGAAGGCAGGCTCTGGCTGGCACTTGAAGACAGTTGGGAAAAAAAGCCAAAGATGAGAAGGGAGAAAATTCCAGGCACAGGGGATTGTTGTCGAAAATGTTCAGAGAGGTTGTGACTTACCCAAGGTCACACAAGTAGTAAGTTTCAGGTCTGGGATCTAAAAGTTAACTAAAAACCGAACTGAAGCTCTGTGATATCAGGTCCAGGACTCTTTCCACTGATGATTTTGTCTCTTCCCAAAATGGGGGTGATTAGAGAAGCCACCTCCCAGGGTTGTTGAGAGGATCCAATGAGATAATTTATATTAAGTGTTTGATAAACATTAAAGAATGATGTAACTATGAGCTATTGGTTTTGTTACTTGGATGACATAGTCCAGTGATGTGGTGTTTGACTGAAGATAGGATCTACAATACCTCTTTATCCTCAGTGCGTAGTACAGGGCCCTAAACATGGGAGCTGTTCAGTAGGTGTTGAACACTTTTGTGTTGATAATGATGATGCTTGGGAAAACAACCTCCAGTCTTGTAGTTAGGAGATGTGAGGTGATGGGAATATGAGAAAACTTGATCACCAACAAAAACCACCAACACCACCAGCGCCACCACCAACAAAAACCTCCCACAACATAGAGGGAACCTTTTTACTACCCATATCTAGGTCAATCAGTCAACATGTATTTATTAAGCAGTATTATATGCTAGGTGTTGGGGATACAAGTACAAAGAATGAAACAATGCCTGTTCACAAGGTGTTTACATTCTTTTTTTTTTTAAAGCAATTGGGGTTAAGTAACTTGCTGAAGCTTACACGGCCAGTTATTTCTGGGTGTGGTGCTAAGTATCTGAGCCTGGATTTGATCCCCTAGGTCATCCCGACACTGAGGCTGGTGCTCTTACTCGCTGAGCCACCTGGCTGCCCCAAGGTGTTCACATTCTAATGGTAGAAATAACAGGTTTATGTATATGACTGCACATATATAAACTATATTTGATTGCTTACTGTCTCAGGGATGGAAGAGGGGAAGGAGGGAGGGATAAAATTTGAAACTCAAAACTTTTTTCTAAAAATGTTCAAAAATTCTTTTTAACATGTAATTGGGGAAAAATAAAATATATGGAAAACTAAAAAAGGTACATATAGAAATATATACAGATTAAATATGAATTTTGTATATGTACACACGTATATATGTAGATATATTTTAAATTAAAGGTAATTTGGTAGGAAGGACACTGGTAGTTGGAAAGAGAAAGGTCAGGAAGGGTTTCATGCAGAAGATGGTACATGAGCTGCATCGTATAGGAAAAGAGGAATTCTTTGAGGCAGAGATAATGTGAGAATACATTCCAGGCATGGGGGCAGCCAGTGAAAAGGCACCAAGTTAGGATATGGAATATGAGGAACAGAGAGACCATTTTGTCTGGATCTCAGAGTGAAAAAGTGGGAGTGAAATCCATTGAGGTTGGAAAGATAGATTGGGACCAGGTTGTATAGGGGTTTAAAAGCTTAAACAGAGGAATTTATATTTTTATGTTAAAGTCATTAGAAAGCCATTGATTGAGGAGGAGAGTCACACAGTTAAAGAAAAATTGGGAAGGATGGACTGAGGTAGAGTGTCTAATTAGAAGGTTGTTACAATAATGTAGATGAGAGATAACGAGGACCTGAACTGAGGTGGTGGCTATGTGAGTAGAGAGAAGGGGTCAAATGAAGAGATATCTCACAGGCAGAAATGGTGAGATTTGGCAACCAATCATATAGGATGTATGAGGTGAGAAAGAGTAGGAGTTGAGGATAATGCCAAGATGACAGCTTTGAGACCTCGGAAGGATGGCGGTGCCTTAGACAGAAATAGAGAGGTTTGGACACAGGATGGGGGTGGGGGTGGGGTGACTCAAGGAGAAAGATGAGTTCAGTTTTAGACATGGTGAGTTTAATTTTTTCTGGGACATCCATTTGGTGATTTGGGACTAAGTTTAAGGGAGAGAGCAGGGCTGGATCTATAGATTAGGGAGTCATCTGCACTCAGAGATGATTTGTTGTTGTTTGTTCTTTGCTCTCAAAGAGGACCAATGACATCAGGAGGTAATGTCTTGACCTGCAAGTGAATTGGATTTAAGTGAGGCAGGGCTCTGCAAAGTCACCAGCCTCACTCTCTCCTCCAGAGTCATTGGAGACCAGTGGCAAGATATAGGTCAGGATTACTGCGGATGGCCCCACAAACCATGGGAGACCCTAGCCTTTTTAAGCTAAGGTCTTTCCCACATATCCGTTTGTCTGATACAGCTACTGCTACTCAGCTACTGTCCTTCCTTCTCAAAGAGGACCAATGATGTCAGGTGTATAAAAGGAGAAGAGAAGAGGACCTAGGAAAGGACCTTGGGTAACACCTACAGTTAATGAGAATTATGTGCTTAAGGAGACCTTAGAGTGGACTGAGAAGGTAAAAGCAAACCAGGAGAAGGTCGTGTCACAAAAACCTAGAGAGGTGAAGATGGTCAACAGCAGAGGTATCAAATTCATAGGCCAAAGGCTACAGATAGCTGCAAAACCTCAGAGTGCTGCCAGAACCAGATTAAAATGTAATTTGGAAACACTGAATAAAATAATTAAAAATATAATACAACATAGGCAATGTTAATTTGACCCTACCCTTGCAGAGATTGTTTCTCTTTGAATTTGACACCACTAGCCAACAGTATCACATGTACCAGATAGAGAAGAATTAGGACTGGGAAAAGACCATGAGATTTAGGAACGAAGAGGTTATTAATAATTTTGGAGTGATCAATTTCAGTTGATTATGAGGGGAAAAAACAGATTACAAAGGATGGAAGAGTGAATGATAGCAGAAATGGAGGCAGCCACAACTTTTTCAAAGAGTTTGGCTGAGAAAGAAAGGAGAGAAATAGAAGTATAGCTTAAAGACAAAGCAGGGTCTAGTCAAAGTGTTTTTCTTTTTTTAAGGATTGGGGGAGATAGGAATGTTTGAAGACTGTTAGTGAGGAACATGTTGATAGGGAGAGGTCAAAGATTTGAGAGAGAGTGAATGGTTGAGAATGCAATCTGCTACAGAAGATGGGGAAAGGGGATCAGGTGTGGCTATAGAAAGGGTTGGCTTTGACAAGGAAATGGGTCACCTCTTTGTTAGACACTTAAGGAAATGAGGAGAAGGTGAGGTCAAAGAATTTTGACATGAAGAGAATGGAAAAAGAGAGAGCTTGTTGAATGGTCTCCCTTTTTTCCCCAGTAAAGTAAGAGGGAAAATCCTCAGCTAAGGGAGAGTGAGGAGGAGATGGTATGGGAGATGGGGGGAAACCTTGGAATAACTTCCATGAGGAATGAAAAAGAGAATCAGTTGGGGAGGGATAAAAAGTCTACCATGCTGCAGTGAGGGCCCAGTTGATGTTGCATAATGTAACATTAATAACAATGATGATGATGATGATACCTAACGTTTATATAGTGCCTGCTAAGTGCCAGGAACTGTGCTAATCCCTTTACAAATATTATCTCATTTTATCCTTACAACAGCCCAGAGGAGTAACTGCTATTATTCTCTGTTTTACATAGGAGGAAACTAAAGAAAATAGGAGTTAAGTGACTTGTCCAGGGTCACATAACTAGTAAGTGTCTGAAGTGGGATTTGAACTCAGGAAGAAGAGTCTGAAGCCAAATTTGAATTTACATCTTTTTGACTCAAGGCCTAGCCCTCTATACACTGTGCCACCCAGCTTCCCCAAATTTATTTATACTGTATTCAGTCAGTATGGTTGTGTAACTAGGTCTAGAGACAGAGTTAAACTGTGGATGATTGACCTGGTGAGATGGGAGTAAAGGTCAAGTGAAGGAGAATCTCCCAAGTCAAAATCATTCATACCTTTGCCCTTCCTCACTTCACCCCCTCTCAACAACATGCCTATTACTTATTCAAACCACACAAATTCAGTTTTTAGAACCCTAATTCTGAGGTCTTGTCACTTGGATTATTTCATTGTTTTTGTTTTTGCTTTTAGGAGGGGGAAGGCAGGGCAATTGGGGTTAAGTGACTTGCCCAAGGTCACAGGGCTAGTAAGTGTTAACTATCTGAGGTTGTATTTGAACTCAGGTCCTCCTGACTCCAGGGCCGGTGCTCTATTCACTATGCCACCTAACCGCCCCAATTATTTAATTGTTGATCAATTGGAATAATATCCTCTTCCACCAAAGTGAACCAGAACAGAACTCACAGGGGCAAGGGAAGCTGTCCTCTCACAGATTCTGATTCAAGGGCACTGATTGTGTTCATAACTAGGAAGGCGGTAAATGGTCCTATCTACATCTTGGAGTAAAATGCTGTGATTCATACTCATAGAGAAAGTCTGATCCAAAGTGCTTGGCACACAGTGCTTGGCACATAGTACGTGCTCAATAAATGATTATTGAGGGGTGGCCAGGTAGCACAGTGAGTAAGAGCACCGGCTCCAGTGTCGGGATGACCTGGGGATTGAATCCGGGCTCAGACACTTAGCACCCACCCAGAAATAACTGGCCGTTATTGAGCAAATTACTTAACTCTGATTGCTTTAAAAATAATGATAATAAATAAATGATTATTGACTGATCAGAAACGTCAAACTGCCACCCCACTTATTGTAGGAAGTGGAGGCAAAAATGAAAGGAGTCAGGAGTAGTGACTCTAATCCTTAGAAAGAACATATGGTGGGATCCTGAAGTTGGCAGCAACCTTGGGGACCCATCTAGTCCAGCCTCTGGAAAGACCTATGCTTCAACTACATAGCAAAGAGAATCAGCTCTACACTGAAGGACACTTTTCTTCCCACCATAACTTAATTATACATAGAGGCAAGGAAGAAGGAAGCAGGAAAGAAACAACTCCCAAGACCAGGGTTAGCAATAGGAGATAATGGACATTGTCTTTTGGTGAGATGAGACACATGAACTAATTTTTGCATCTCCTCTCTCTCTCTGGACCCAGTTTTCCTTCTTGACTAGATATGTGCCAGCACTGTACCTCTGGGAAATTGTTTTTTCTAAGAGAGAGTAATTATTTGAAATGTGGGCAACTTGTTTCTAAGCAACCCACTGCTTGAATCAGGATAGTGATTTTTTTGAGGCTTAATAGAGAAAGACTGGTGACTTTTGCAGTATCTCATGGTTAAACTGCATTCTGTGATGTTGTCTAGTCTTGGCTGTAAGAGACACCTAGACTTGGGGTCAGAAAGATCTGGGTTCAAATCTTGTCAGATTCTCACTGTGTAACTCCGGGCAAAGCATGGAAGCTTCTGAACCTTAGCTTCCTTATCTGTGAAATGGGGATAATGAGAGTACCTACCTCCCACGGTGATTGTGAGGATCAGATGAGATCGTGTCTGTGTGAAGTGCTTTGCAAACCTTAGAGCACTATGTAAATGAGGTATATAATTATGATTACAAATTAAATGGGATGTCTATTTGTGCATCTGCTTTCTTCACCACTATTTATGTCAGTACTCGTGTAAACCATTCTGTGAAAGTATAGGAGGGATGAGATTTGTAAGGTCCTGAGGCACATCAGTGACTTATGTATAAATGTCTTCAACTAGCTATTAATCAGCTGAGCGTTGAAAGAACCAGGAGAGCAATTTAATTCTAGCATCAATGTTATAAAAACAATTTGAAGACTTTTATAAACTGATGAAGAATGAAATGAGCATGACTGGGTCTTACTATAATCAATTTATATTTGTAAACGGAAACTGAGGGTCAATGTAAGAACTATACACCAAAGGAATTCAGACTTGCAAAACCAGAGCCCGTCAGTATTCTGGAGGCTGCACAGTCTTATACTAATCCATGGAATTCCCTTTTCTGGCTGTTTTTAAGGATTGAACTTTTTCAGTTCAGTGCTTACTCAACTGTCTTATATTCTTCAAGACTTAAAAAAAAGGACTTCAGTAAAACCTGTACAACTACCAAGAGCTTCATCTGCTTTAGGCACAAAGTTGTAATTGTCAAGAGATTTGCCAAATGATAGTATAACATCAGAATATTACACAATCAGGGAGAAAGCATTAGGACAAATTATCATTGTTGAGCAAGATCTTGGCTTTGATTTTTGAATACACATTCTCAAACTTCCTGAATATGTTGGCTGCAATTGTATTTTAGCAACTATTGCTGTATTTGATGATGACTCAGTGAAGTCGGGAGTTGGAAGTATGTTATACTGAGGTTGTCCGAAATCAATGGCTATGCTTTGTTTATAGAAGAAGATTGTTATTTGTTGTTTAGAATAAAGTTTCCTTGTGTCATATAATTAAAAATATTTAAATAATAGATAAAATAATAATAAAAATATTTGAAAAGTAAAAAGTAACAAAATGAGCAAGAGAAGGAGAATAATTTATACTATTACATCAATATTGTAAAAATAAACAATTTGGAGATTTGTATAAACACATGAAGAATGAAATGAGCTGAAACAGGAGAATAATGTATGTAAAAGCAACACTCTGAAGGCAAACAACTTTGAAAGCTATAAGACCTCTTCCTCCCTTCCTCCCTTTCTCCCTTCCTTTCTTCTTCCCTTCCTCCCTTTCTCCCTTCCTTCCTTCCTTCCTTCTTTCCTTTCTTTCTTTCTTTCTTTTTTTCTTTCTTCCTTCCTTCCTTTCTTTCTTTCTTCCTTCCTTCCTTCTTTCCTTCCTTCCTTCCTTTCTCTTTCTTTCTTTCTTTCTTTCTTTCTTTCTTTTTCTTTCTTTCTTTCTTTTTTTTTTTTTTTCTTTCTTTTTTTCTTTCTTTCTTTCTTTTTTTCTTTCTTTTTTTCTTTCTTTTTCTCTTTTTCTTTCTTTCTTTCCAGTAGGAAAGAGGGGGCTGATGGGGAGGGGAGAAAATAGATTTCTGTTAGCTAAAAAACAAAACTTTAATAAGAAAAAAAGAAAGACAGCATCAAACAGAAACTACCTTGTTAAAGTTGAAGAGCAATCTTTCCTTCCTTTTAACAAATAGTTGCATATACTATCAATTATAGTTACTCTTTAGTATTCTTTTGCTTACTTGCTTTCTGGAAGAACATTTGTGTGATGTGCTGAATCAAAATTTATCAATAAAAATAAGACAAACCTTTTTTTTTTTTTAAAAAAAAGGAAGGATGTGGAGAACATAATTGAAACTGATGAATAGAGGTGGGGTTTAGTCAGGGATGATGAAAAGCTAAGTGGTGAAATAAGTGTATCAAGTCTTAGAATATATTGGAAAGAGGGCAAGACAGGGAAAGCCTCAGAATGGATGTTGGGTGTTGCCTTGGCTTTGTCCTTAACTCCCTGATCAAGTCACTTTCTTTTGTTGAACCTCAATTATCCAATGTGTAGAAAGTTAGAGTGGGACCAGAACCTAAGATGTTCTTAACCTGTGATCTGTGAATTAGTTGGTCTTTTACAAATATTTTAATTATTATATTTCAATATAACTGGTTTCCTTTGTGATCCTATGTTTTTTTATTTTGTGCATTTAACAACAACATTCTAAGAAAGAGGGGTCCATAGGCTCAATCAGATTGCCAAGAATCCATGACATAAAGAATATTAAGGAGCCCTTGGACTAGATGGTCCCTTGGAGCTCAATGATTCTGACTCACTATGCCTAATAGACAAGCATTCCTCCAATTTACATTTTAACATCACTGAATCCCACACAGACTGTGTCACGAAGTCAATTCAGCATTTAGCACCCAAGAAGACTTCCCTCTTCCCTGCCACACACTCCCCCACCCACTACTGATTTCTTGTGCCTCCCACAAAGCTCATTTTGAGAGGAAATGATTTCATCAATCACATGTGTAAGGAATGAAACACAGTTTCACAATAGCACTTAGCATTTGAGTGTAGTCCCTCCTGACACTCTTCCTCCGCTTTGGGAATTCTCCCTCACATCTCATAGAATGAAAAACATTTCAAGATTCTGCCTTTCTGAGCAAGAAAGTTAGGCAGAGAATGTCACAAGTCTTCCTCAATCCTTAAGTAGAGAATGAGGGAAGACTTTTGGGTCAACTTCTCAGGTCCTCTGAGAAACCAAAATGTGCAAGAGCTATCCTTTCAGCACTGGTAAAAGAGGCTAGAAGCATAAAAGGGCTTTTTCTTCCTTGAATGACACTCTCTGCCCCATCATTCTTTGCCCTCTCTCAGTGCCAATAGAGCAGGGCAGCTTTTCTGGCTGCCCACCTCACCACATGAGGGAGGCTGACTGAGCAATGTAATAGAGATAGATTTGAACATTAGAGCTGGAAAGTTCCTTTGAGATTTGCCCAGATTATCTGCTTGGTTAGTGGTAGAACTGCTTAGTTTCCAGCAGGCTCTAAGATGACCAAACCAAATGATCTCAGGCCAACCTGAAAGCAAACAAACCCCAAACACCTCACATTTACACCATACTTCATACTTTTTAAAGGCCTTTTATATACACGATCTTGTCTGAGCCACACAACATCCATGAGAAGTGGGTAGATCAGGCTTTTCTATTCTTTTTTGACAGATGAGAAAACAGAGATGAATAAAGGTCAGGGGTGATAGAAATCTCAGTACTAGAACTTAGCTCTCTTGACTCCTTTTTTCATTTCTTTCTTCTACCCCATTTACAAAGGCCTCTAAAATAGAAACATATTTTGTACATCTCCTCTGCTTTTGATTCTTGTGCTCCATGAGATCAGAAATACCTCTGAAATTCAGGTCAGAAGCATAAATGGAAAGATCCAGCAAGAGACAGCCAAAACCAACTGCTGAACCATTACCGTCACCAGGCTGTCAAGGTATTGACATCATTGACTCACCCTCAATTCCACCCACCACCAGTTACAAACCTGTGGGCATAGATTGGCAAGAGGCATGGAAACCAATGACAAGACTTAAAAGCAAACCACCCTCACTATCAGCAATGAGTTGCTATATTCATATTTGGGTAGGCATGGTACCATATGCTGTGATCAGTAGTAACCTTGAAGGCATCATGGTGCAGAGGAAAGGGGGGCTAGATTTAGAGGATTTTGGTTCAAATCCTTCTCTGTCCCTTGCTGTGATCTTAGGCAAGGGCTTCAATTTCTTCATTTGCAAAAGTAAGTGACTAGCCTTTATGACCTCTAAGGCCACTTCTTGCTCTAAATTTCTGATCCTAAGATTGGGGTGAGCTGTTATGGATCAGCTTTCCCTTACCTCCCAAAGAATCATTCCATATAGCAAATAGAATTTTTTAAGACAAAAAAAAATGAAAAAAAATGAAAAAGAATAATAAATCAGCTTAACTGGCCAATGCATCAAAAAAGTCTAAGAATGGGCACAATGTACAATACTTGTGGACCTCCCACCCCTGCAAAGGAGTAAAGTGGGAATATCTTGTCATTGCTCTTCTTTCAAGCCATCTTATACTTTATAGTATTGTGATATTGTCTTTGTGATTGGGGGGTGGGGGGCATGTGGAGGTTCTCTTCATTTATGTTGTTGCAGTCATTATTTTATATTATTTTCTTGGTCCTGCTTACTATACTTTGCATCAATTCATATAGATCTTTCCAAGTTTCTCTGTATTCATCATATTCACTATTTCTTACAGCACAGTAATATTCTATTACATTCTTAGCTATCACAAAAGTGCTGCTGTGGATATTGTGATGCATATGGAGATTTTTGGTTATTTCTTATAGCGCAATCACATTACATTGCTCACATACCAAAATTTGTGCCAACATTCCTGAAATGATGTGCACCTGTTTTCCTTCTAATCCTTTACTACTACAAAAAAAGTACATTTAATTTCCAGTCCCATCTGTAGAATGTTTAAATGTACCTGGGTTTTTGTCCATCTCCTACTCAAAGTCCAATGTGTGGGTAATGCAAAGTGAAGTAGTAAAGAAACAGGCTTGAGTCAGCATGACTTCGATCCAAATCATGCCCTTAACATATACTGACTGTGTATCCCTGGGCAAGTCTCTTAACCTCTCAATATCCTTAAGGGAACTGCTAGGGTTACAAGTTTAAAACAGTTACTATCGCTATTGGTAGAAGAATTTTCCTCTCTGGGCACATAAAAGTTCCCTAAATAGATAATAAGGCTGGATGAAAAAAACCCTAAAACTAACCCAAATGTGTTAAAAACAAAGAGACTCAAGTGTTTCATACAACTCTATCAACAAGTACTTATTAAATAATAATAAATAACAACTAGTATTTATATAGCATTTTAAGGTCTGAAAAGTGTTTTACTATTCCTTGGGTGGATGCTTATAAAGAAGTAAGGAGAAGTGCTAAAATGTGAAAAACAAAACTCTATTCTTACTCCTCTCTCTCTCTCTCTCTCTCTCTCTCTCTCTCTCTCTCTCTCTCTCTCTCTCTCTCTCTTTCTCTCTCTCTCTTTCTGTCTCTCTGTCTCTCTCTCTCTTTCTGTCTCTCTGTCTCTCTCTCTTTCTCTCTCCTCTCTTTCCCTCCCTCCTTCTCTCTCTTTGTATCTCTCTCCTTTCCTTTCTCCCCTCTCTCCCTCTCTTCCTCTTTGTCTCTTTCTCTTCTCTCTCGTCTTTTCTCCCTTTCTCTCTAGCTCTCTCTCCCTTCCTTTCTTTTCTCCCTCTGTCTCTCTCTCCCTCTTTGTCTCTGTCTTCTTCTCTCACTCTCTTTCTCCCCTCTCTTCTTTGTCCTCTCTTCTGCCTCCTCCTTCCTCCCTTTCTCTCTCTAGCACTATTTCTCTCTCCCTTCCTTTCTCACTCTTCTTTCCTTTCTTTTTCTCTCTCTCTTTCTGTCTCTTTCCTTCTCTTCCTCTTTGTCTCTCTCCCTTCCTCCCTTTCTCTCTATAGTTCTCTGTCTTTCTCCCTTCCTTTCTCACTCTCTCCCTTCTTACTTCCCTCTTCTCTCTCTCCCTCCTTTTCTCTCCTCTCTCCCTCTTTGTCACTTCTCTCTGTGTCTCTCTTTCTCTCTGTGTCTCTCTTTCTCCCTCTCTACTTCTGTCTCTTCCTCCCCCCTTTCCCTTTCTCCTCCTGTGCATTCCTGCTTCCTTGTAAAAACAGCTTCTACTTCAGAGGTTCAGGGGGTGGAGCTGGAGGAGGACAGCCTTAGTCCAAAAAGCTGGACTTTTTTGAAAGGATAAGAAAACTTGCTTGAATTATTGATTCATGGTTTTATAATGCACCCAGGATGGTAAGGACATTTATAGATTTCATGAGCTGTTTAATATCTATTTGTGGAGCACCGCCATGTACAATCATCTTGGACTCATTATGTTCCTTTGGCTGCCCAATGAGTCATAATGAGGCTCTGAAAATGTAAAATAATGGCTTAGAACCAGAGGGGATGAAATATAGTGAAAGGCAGGTATAAAATTCTTATTGTATGCAGTCTGCAAGGGAGATTTTATATAATAGTACAAGGAAGGGGCAGCTGGCCTCTAAAAACTTCTTTAAAGGAACCAGAGACCAAGGTTCCTCGTTGACCAACCCTAAAGCTGAGAGGCAGAGCTGACAACAGTATCAGAACCTGTCCTGGTCTGTAGAGCAAGCCTGGGGGTCAGAGGACAGGGAAGAAGGCTACATGCAGAGTCTCCATGGCCTTGATCATTTGCCCATTCCTATGAGTCAAGGCTTCAAAAGG
Source organism: Petaurus breviceps papuanus (assembly GCF_028583685.1). Taxonomy (NCBI): domain Eukaryota; kingdom Metazoa; phylum Chordata; class Mammalia; order Diprotodontia; family Petauridae; genus Petaurus; species Petaurus breviceps. Next base: position 2,276,772 of record NW_027185810.1, read on the forward strand.
GAGATTTTGTTTCCCGTTTCTGTGCTCCTTCGCAGACTAGAATATTGGATAGGAGGCATGAAGAATGTTCTGGTTGAAACTTAGGGAAAGATAAAGCTTACAAATAGAGGGAAGGCCTCCATCTTACCTCTTCCTCTATCCTCACCAAGTTAAAGAAAGCCAATTATAGATAGGATAGGCCAAAAGTAAAGCATCCAGACTCACTGGGGTACAATTCTAAAGGGGTGACCAAACTCTGAAAAGTTGGAGAACAGCAAAGAGAAGGAAGATGACCTTAAGCCCTCGCAACAAGAAAGGGGCTGCTTCTTTATGAACAAAAATGATGACTATGAGCCTCCCAAGTCCAAGAGCAGAGGTACACGCTAAAGGAAGAGTCTCCATCGAGAGTAGTCATTGCTGCAAATTAAAGGAAAGTCACCGTGTCTGTAGTGGTTGTTTTGAGTCACCCCTGCACGTCAGGCTAGTATTGGTGTTTTCACTCAGACCTGCACATGTAGATGATGATGTCATGAAGAGTATTTCTGAATAGGAAGGGAGTGATGTCCATTTATCCATGTCTATTTGAAGGCACCCATCAGTAAGTCAATGCGTTTACTAAGTGCCAATGCCAAGATAAAGAAAAGGAAAAAGACAGCCCCTGATCTCAAGGAACTCACAATCTAACAGGGGAGACAACATAGAAGTACTACATAGGAATAAGATGTATGCAAGTCAAATTGGAGATAATCAACAGAGTATTGAAAAGAAAACTAAGTCAGTCTTCATAATCCTGCTGTGGACCATGCTTCTGTTAAAGAGGTTGTAGAACTGGCCATAATAGGCAACTTATGACTCTGGGGGGGAGGTGGGGGATGGGAAGAGGTACCAGATCTGAACTTCTAGTACCATGTCCTGTCTCTCACATACAGCTTCTAGATAGTGTTCTTTTATTGGTCCATTCAAGTTATCCAGCTCAAAGCCCAAACCACAGATGTTTGGAGAGTGCTGGCATCCCTTATACTATGAAAAGGAAAATGGGCTGCAAAGCCTCCAAATCTCTTTTTGTACATTTCTATTTCTTTCCAATAAGTCTTCTTTTCTCTCTACCTGCCTCACCCCCATCATAGAAATGAAGAATTTAGTAGTAAAATATGGAAACACAATCCCACTGCACATTGCCTTGTTTTCTCATCTGGAACTCTATTTAAGAGTAAATATCAAATTCCAGTGCTTGGGGTTCCTATTGAGGAAATAATGGGGCAAGAAAGGAGAGTCCTGAATGAAGATGAGGTGCCAGGGAGGCTGGTTTTTCCCTCCAGGGCACAGTAAATATAATATAAACATTGAAAGGTCAAAATAGAAAAAAGGAGTATATTTGTTATCAGTTAAGGCCTGTCAGATCTATTTTAACTCCCCAGTCCCTTTATTTACCACTTTTTACTGAACTTTCTCCTCCAAGTCACACATTGTAAACATCACTTTTGGGTCATCTTCCTGTCCCAAGGATGTGCTGCTCAATGTTTAACAACTGACTCTCCAGAGGGGGAAAATTATACACCCAGCACATTTATAAGTTTAGTCTGCATTATAACATTTTCTCCATCATTTTCTTAAGTCTAGACAATCAACAAAGCAATAAATCAAGGCCTGACTTGTAGTTTGCTGATTTTGAGGTGTAAATGTTCACAGTGGAAACTTAATAATTGGTTCAAGAGTCAATTTGAGCTAGCTGCAGCATATGTCTACAAGTGCCCGACCTCCACTTGTATAACACATTACTATATCCTATTTTGACCCCTCAAAACAAAACAACAAAGAAATGAAACCCATAGCTCTTGAGTGCTGAAGTTGTTGTTCAGTCATTTTAGACATGTCTAACTCTTCATGATATCATTTGGGGTTCTCTTGGCAGAGAGCCTAGAGTGGTTTGCCATTTCCTTCTCCAGTCCATTTTACAGATGAGGAAACTGAGGCAAATAGGGGTAAGTGACTTGCCTAAGGTCACACAGCCAGTAAGTATCTCAGGCTGGATTGAACTCAGATCTTCCTGACTCCAGGTCTAAACCTCTTCTAAACCACTGCTTCACCTAGAAGCAATAGCAAGAATCGACTAATAATCATAATAACTCACCTTAATATAGCCTATTTTTTACCTCCTAGATTCTGGTCTTACATAGACCAGATTCAATCTAAGCATCAGCTCTCTAAATAACAAGTCTTTGGGCTATTTTGCCATCACCCAGAGTTAATTTTGGAAAATCCCATAATCTAGCTCATATCTAGCCCAGGCCCAAGGCTGTACAGATGTTGGCTCATAAAAGGTTCTCTAGATTCCATGCAGACTTTTTGAAGTAACATTACATATATCAATTATAGGACAAAAATATATAGAATACAAATAAAAAACTCACAGCTCATAAACAAGTAATATATAATTCTCTTCGCTCTCTAGTGAGTCCTGGAAGCAATGGAAAAAGCATTGGTTCTGGATCCTACATTCGAATCACATCCACATACCATCTCTATGTCTGTGAGTAAGCCATTTAACCTCTGTTGGTCTTAATTTCCTTATCTGTAAGATGATAGAGAGGGACTAAATGACATTTGAGGGCCTTTCCAGCTTTAAATCTATGATCTGTGGAGCAGGGTTCTCTATAACATTCCCCAGGCTCAAAACACCACCTTAGAAAAGAAACAAATGAGGTTGCTAGGGATACAGTCTTAGGGCATTTTGGGGCGCCCCTTCCTTTGTCACCATAAAGGACTCCAGGCTTACGGGATCTCCCTTTGGAGCCTCGGTTCCCATCAGAAGGAAAATAAGGTTGGTGTTCTTGAAGAGGCACTCCCCCTTCCCTTCGGGGAATTGCCTGTTGCTCAGGTAATTAATGTTGTTGTGTTTGTCCTTTGTTCTTAAAGAGGACCATGGCATCAGGGAAATGACATGACTTGCAGTTGACTTTTATTTGAGTGAGTGAGGGCTGAGTAATTAATGGCAATAGTGGGAGTCGAGGGGGAGTGAAGAAACAAAATCCTTTTCTTTCTTCTTTCCCTTGCTATTCTTCTGACTCAGGACCACACATGTGATTCTCTCTTCTCTATGATGTTCAAACTGCCTACTTTGAACTCTCCTTTTTCCCTTGGGGTGACTGGATTCTTGGTTTGTGCTGCCCAGAAATCATTCCCTCCCCCACCTTCTCTATAGAGGCTGGAGCTCAGAAACATGAGTGCTAGGATCTCTAGTCTGAGGAACTTTGGCTAAGAGGACATACGAGTCACATATGGAATGCTATGTAGCACAGTGGATGGAGTATTAGAATCAGGAAGACTTGAGTTTAAATTCTGCTTCAAACACTTAATAGCTGTGCTCTTGTGGGCAAGACACTTAAACTTTCACAGCCTTGGTTTTTCTCAGAATGTTTTATTTGTAAAATAGATATAATAATAACACCTACCTCTTGGGGCTGTGAAAAATGAGATAACATATGCAAAGTCCTATATAAACCTTAAAGTGTTATAGAAATGTTATTGTTAGTGACAACACTGAGGATGAAAATTATAATAATAAATACTGCTACTCGAAGGCAGCCGTTGGTGGTGGGGAACCTATTGCATACCCAGGACTTTCATCTCCTGAAAGCAGATCCAATCTTTGCTCTTTGTTCTCTGGTCTGAGTTCACATCCTTCTCAGAATATCTCTGTAAAAGGGGGTAGGGGCAGGCAGGGCAAAAAGGGAAGAGATGAATTGACCAAACACTGACTTTTATAAATTGTAAGCTCCTCCATTTAATTGTAAGCTCCTTGAGGGGAAGGGCTGTCTTTTGCCTCTTTTTGTATCCCCAGTACTTGGCATGGTATCTGGCACATAGTAGGTGCTTCATTGTAGCACCAACACAATAAATTCCCATTCCCATTACATTCATGCGTTTTGATTGTTTAATTGACTAGCACAAAAGGGTAGCTCTAACATGTTGCAGTTGGAGCCAGAGTTCCTGATGATCCACAACAGTCCAAACCAATGAATGGCTTCAATCCCCAAAACTTAGGCTCACTTACACACCTTCAGTGGCAAATGAATACTCTCCATAGGGAAATGCAACCAAAGCTCCTGACAAAGTCTCACTTCCCAGTATTCTCACTGAGTAGTTCAGAGAACTCCCCTGAAGAATCCTCTACACTTATATATAGTATTTTACAGTTTCCAAAGCATTTCTCTTGCAACAACCAGTCAAAAATTTAACTTCTTTGCTCTTAGGTAATGAGAACAACATGGCAAGTAGGTGGCACAGTGGTCAAGAGTCAGGAAGAATTGAGTTCAAATCTGATCTCAGACTCTTACTAGTTGTTTAACCCTGTGCCTATAAGTCACTTAACCCTATTTGCTTCAGTTTCCTCACTTGTAAAATGAGCTAGAGAAGGAAATGGCAAAGCACTCCAGTATATCTGACAAGAAAGCTCCAAAGGGGATCATGAAGAGTTGGATATAACTGAAAATGACTCTACAACAACAAAAAATCAGAACACCACACTTCACATTCATAATTGGATTTAATAGTGGCAGCAATTGACTTTCATGAGGGCAATTGTAGGCATATACCCTAAGCCAGTCTGACCCAACAAGGTAGATTCCTAATTTAAGCAATCCAAGCACCATATTGCTTCAGAGTGAGTCTTGCCATTTACCTCCTGGGTGACTTTGGACAAGCTTCTTCTCTCTGAGCCTCAGTTTCTTTCCTGTATAAAATGGGGAGATTGGACTCATTGACCTCTAAAGTTTCTCCTAGTCACAGATTTATGATCTGGTGACTTGAGCGTCCTGTGTATTGACCATTGCTCAGGGAACTACAGTTGGGCTTGGGAGGGAAGGAAAGGGGTCAATTTCCTGAATAGTCTTGTTTAAATAGTAATGGAACCTTGATCCACCTCCTTTGTGATAACATTTTCAAGATGCTAAGTGAGGAGGAGTCTCCCGTTCTTCCAAAAGTTCATCATTTGGCAGGGTTTTTTTTTTTTCTTTGCTATCAGATTTTTCTTGAAGTTAGTTGAGCATACAAATCACTCAGTGCTTATTTACAAAGTCCATACATGAGACAGAAACAGGGCTGCTTGACTAGCTGCTGAAGAAAGGGAAGTGGGAGGAGTAAGAGGAAAAAGAAATGGAGCTTGGAAGTCAAATGGAGGATGGCCCTCCCTCAGATTATATCATAGTTCATAAAAGTGGTTGAAATAAAACTAAGAAATGCTTTCCAAACTTTCAGACGCTGGGTATCGCTCCAAATACTAGCCCTGGAATGAAATGGAATACATATCAGAAAGGGGATGATATCACAGCAAGGGAAAAGTCAGGAAATTCTGTTGGCAGTGAAGAGGGTGAAATCCAGGCTCCAAAATACACACTGGGGACCGACTAAGAGTCTCCTCTTCTACGCAGAAGAATCTTCTCTGACCTTTAAAGTTTTCTTCTCTCCCAATCTCCTCTGCCACTTTCCCACTTCTCATTCCCCAGGCAGAGAGAAGGCTTTGTGAGCTCTCTGCCTGTCACTCAGTGCCTTCACTCACCTAAGGTGTTGTCATTCAAGCAAGTGGCAGCTACCGTGTTTCCCCGATAATAAGACACTGTCTTATTATTTTTTTTTTGGAAAGAAAAACACCAGAGGGCTTATTTGTAGGGGAGGGGTTATGTTGTCCTGCCTCAGCTCTCCTCCGCGGCACTGCTCTCAATGGCGCCAGCAAGCAAATCACTGGGGAAGAACAGGATGACGCGCTCACTGCTGCAGCTCTGATTGGATGCAGCTCGGAGCGTGGCGTGCGTTTCACGGGAAGGGGGGGGGGGGGGGGGGGGAGGGGAGGGACGGTGCATACAGAGGGTACCGTAATGTAGCGTGTAGCGCAGGGGATCACCTTCACTACAGTAGCAATCTCAATAGGGCTTATTTTCGGGGGAGGGCTTATTTTAGAGGAATCTTACACAGTAAGGGGAGCGCTTATTTTCAGGATAGGTCTTATTATCGGGGAAACATGGTAGCTGGTGCCTCTGTGGAAAGAGCAGGAGGTCTGGAGTCAGGAAGACCTGAATTTATATCTGGCCTCAGACACTCACTGGCTATGTGATCCTAAACAGGTCACTTGACGTCTGTTTGTCTCAGTTTCCTCATTTTGAGGATCAAATGGGATAATATTTGTAAAAAAGAAAAAAACACTTAGTGCCTGGTATATAGTAAGTGCTATAGAAATGTTTATTCTCTTCTTCCCTCCCACTCAAACTAGCACCAAGCCTCTGTCAGGAAGCTTTCTACACTTAGCTTTAGTCAACTTTTCAATATACTTCTGACAATCTTTCTAGCACAGCAATTCTATACTAGAATGGGCAGCCAGGTGGTTCAGCAGATAGAGTGCTGGACCTAGAGTCAGGAATACTCATTCATGAATTCAAATGGGGCCTCTGACACTGACTAGCTGTGTGACCCTGGGCAAGTCACTTCACCCTGTTTGCCTCAGTTCCTCATCTGTAAAAGGAACCGGAGAAGGAAATGGCAAACCACTCTAGTATCTTTGCCAAGAAAACCCCAAACTGGGTCACAAAGAATCAGACACGACTGAAAAATGACTTAACAACAACACTTCTATAATAGTATTGTATTTTAATTTTCAAATTTTTCTTCACTATAAGTTGTCTTGTCTCCCATGTTAAACTAGAAATTCCCTGAAGTTCAGGACCAGATCTTTTTTTATACAGACTAAAAATATAACTGACAGAGCCCAGCATACTCCATGCCCAAAATGATTAGCTGGCTTGTCCTCTGGTATTGCTGGGTGAGTTTTCTCATCCCTACCTTGATTCTAGGTGTAACTAAATTGAGAGGTCCTTCTTTTTTTTTTTAAAGCAAGCAGGGTTAAGTAACTTGCTCAAGGTTACTCGGCCAGGTGTTTCTGGGTGGGTGCTAAGTGTCTGAGCCCGGATTCTATCCCCAGGTCATCCCGACACTGGAGCCGGTGCTCTTACTCGCTGTGCTACCTGGCCGCCCCTGAGAGGTCCTTCTTAAAATCTTAAAAGAAGATGAGACTCCTAAAGAACTTCAGAAGTCCTCTCTGACCAGGTATCTCTGAGACGGGATCATATAAACCCTGCTTGAAGCCATCCATTGAGAGGAAATTCACTGTTCCCATTACACTTTGCACTACTGTCATTCATTAAGAAGGCTGTTCTTCATTTTGAGCTGAAAACCACTACTCTGGTACCAGTTTTGACTTCTGAGGTCTAACAAAACAAATCTAATCCTTCCTTTACTTGATATTCACCCCTTCAAGTACTTGAAGATCACTTTCATGTCTCCATTAAAGACCTCTTTTTTCTAGGCCAATCATCTCCAGTTCTTTCAACCAATTCTTGGTCCTTGTCTCTTTAAAAGAGATGTAATTCAGGACTAAGGGGCAGCTGTGTTGCACAGTGGATAGAGTCCTGGGCCTGAAGTCAAAAAGACTCATCTTCCTGAGTTCAGATCTGGCCTCTGACACTTACTAGCTGTGTGACTCTGCGTAAGTCACTTAACCCTGTTTCCCTCAGTTTCTTCATCTGCAAAATGAATTGGAGAAGGAAATGGCAAAGCACTCCAGTACATCTGCCAAGAAAATCCCAAATGGGGTCATGAACAATCAGACACAACTGCAACAAATGAACAACAACAATGGCAACAATTCTGGGAAAGCTGAACTGAATAGAACTAGGGTTTAAACCAACAGTGACCTAGGGATTTGATATACAGACACCACTATCTTCAAGCTAATAAGGTCTTAGAACTTAGAAGCTTAAAACTCTAGTTTCTCTCTATTACCATTAGAATCAGATACAAACCCCTTAAAGCCCTTTGAAATCTGACTCTGATATACCTTTCCAATTGTATTATATGTGCACTTTCCTGTGCTCTACCCTCTGGACAAATCGGTCTTTTTGCTGTTCCTAACATGACATTTCATCCTTATCTTTGCCCTTCCCTAGGCTGTCCCCTGTGCCTGGAATATGCCTTTTCCCTGCCTCCTCCTTTGGCCTACCCTGGTACACCTAGATCCCATTGCACAGCTTGGGAGAAGATCAACATGATAGATTATATCACTTGGATTTAGATGAGACTCACCCTTCCTCAGATGGAGGACCATGAGGCCTTATCATCTGCATTGTCACTGAATTCTGAGGCCCTCTTTACCCCAATGTGCCTGCTTCTGTGTCCTCCCCCAAAGAGGATATTATCATCTGACCTACTGATGCAACATAAGGACCTCCTAGACCTTACCCTATATCCAATCACTGAAGCTTTAGGACTTTGGGGTTATTATCTAATTTATAGCTGAATTTTTTTTTATGATAACAATGTGAGTTCCTTAAGAAAAGACAGTGTTTTACTTTTTTATTAGTATCATCTTAGCACATGGTAACCACTTAATAATTACTTTTCATTCATTCATTCAGTCCTCTTCCTCTCCAATCCCTATCCTCTTCTCTCTTCCCTTTCTACTTAAATCTAATTCACTCAGGGGTCAAGACTTCACTGTGATTTCATTGATCCTCTTAGAAAATGAAAGGACAAACAACAACCACTAGTAACCTCTGAGAGCTTCTGCTTTATCATCAACACAATTCCTTTTCGCTTTTTTTTTGGAGGGCAATTGGGGTTAAGTGACTTGCCCAAGGTCACACGGCTAGTAAGTGTTAAGTATCTGAGGCCCCATTTGAACTTAGGTCCTCCTGACTCCAGGGCTGGTCCTCTGTTCACTGCTCCACTTAGCCACCCCCACACTTTCCTTTTTACTAGATCTATTCCTCTGACATTCTTTTTATGCTCATGGAAACCTGGCTTTCTGGTATTGGTTGCTCTTTCTCTCATGTTTTTGACAAACTGGGCCCAAAGTAAAAATTTACATACTCCTTGTTTTCTGTAGTGAAGCAGCAACCACACTGGTATACCCAGGATGATTGCTAGCACAGGTTCTTAGAGATAGCTAAGGGGTCAACAATCTTTTAAAATTACATTCATTAGTTCAGCACCCTGAACTTCAGAGAAAACACAGAGAAAATTCAAGCAGAGAAATAAAGACCAACAGACAGGGGTCTGACTGCCTGAATCAACTATATACTTTACATACATTGCTGGATCGAGAAAACCTTTACGTCTGAGCAGTTGGGGAGCTCTGAACATATGGTCATTCAGAATCTTGATCAGGGAATCATAAGCTCCTTCTCATACTCTCATATACTCATATTCTCATTACACATATACTCAATTCAGAGTATATAAACACTTCTTAGAGCCAGAAGGCATCACAACCCTTGGGACTCAGTGCCTAATTAGAAATTAGCAAAAGGTGTGAAAGCCTTCCTACAAGCAAGCCTCCCCTAAGCAAGCTTCCCTTAATGGGCTCCATTTAAGGCCTATTAATGGGCAGGGAAGCCCATTAGTGGGCTTAAATTCCACTAACATTGCACATGACCACTTCTACATCATCCCTCTGCCACCAACATTGTACATTCACTCATTCTTTTTAGTTTTATTCCATCTACCTATATTACCTTGTTACCATCTGCTACTAGACTTCAGGTCATTTTCTCTCTCTAAGAGGCATCTAGGTGGTATAGTGGAGAGAGTGCTGTATCTAGAGTAGAGTCTAGAAGATTTGAGTTCAAATCTGACCTCAGACGTTTAGTAGCTATGTGACCTTGGGCAAGTCACTTAACCTCTGTTTGCCTCAGTTTCCTTAACTGTAAAATGGTGATAATAGCACCTACTTCCCGGGGTTGTTATGAAGATTAAGTGTGCCCTATAATCTATATATCAGTGCTGCCTCAGCACCCCTATAAAGATTATCACACCTTATCACTCTGAACCATTATATTTCCCTAATCTTAAACTCCAAAATTTGCTTCTCCAATTACAGGAGGGACAGGGCTGAGATGGATGGAGTGACAGCAGGGGAGGAGAGTCTTTACCTAGGTAGCCTTAAACTCCAACTTTTAGAATTCAGTTCACTTGTCAGAGGGTAAAAGTTGGTTGTCACCCTTTACAGCTTTTGAAGTACATGTAACCCTTCTTTTTTATAAGCTTGATCCCTTTATTGTCCTTTTGATAAAATGTGAATGTGTAAGCTCCTGGAGGAGACAGGGAGGGAACAGTACCCAAAGCACTGGACTGAGCCAGGGGCTATAGTGGCAAAGGTTCAGTCTGAGTGCCCAAGTGGTGAAGGTCCAGACCCTGTCAAAGTCTGGGTCCTTGATAGCTATCAAGAGCTTAAATGTGGTTGATTGAAGTTATTCTCAATAAGATACCTTTTCTCCCTTCTTCCACATCTTAAAATTCCTCTGCATTGATCTCTATTCTCTTTTCCTTAACTCCAGTCTCTGCAGTGCAGGTAACTGTTCTTTTTGATAAGTTTGACCTCTCTACTTATGCTTTTGATACTATTCCTTCCTGTCTCCTCCAGGACTTAACATCTTCAATTTTTTTCCCTTTCTCATTTTGTTTCTCTTTGTCTATTAGCTCCTACTCTGCCACTACAGATGGACCCAGGTCACCCTCATTCTTGAAAAACTTTTACTTGATCCTGCTATTTCCTCTTAAACTACAATTATATATCTTCTCTCTCTTTCACAGAAGATTACTTCAAAAAGTCACGGACATTATTACCTTATGATACTTATTAGATTGGCTAATATGACAGAAAAGGAAAATGATAAATGTTGGAGGATATGTAGAAAAATTGGAACACTAATGCACTATTGATGGAGTTGTGAACTGAACCAACCATTCTGTAGAGCAATTTGAAACTATACCTAAAGGACTATAAAACTGTGCATACCCTTTGACCAAGCAATACCACTACTAGGTCTGTATCCCAAAGGGATTCGAAAAAAATGTGTCGGGGAGGAGGGGGAGGACATAGATGTACAAAAATATTTATAGCAGCTTTTTTTGACATAGAAAAGAATTGGAAATTGAGGGCATGCTGATCAATTGGGAAATGGCTGAACAAGTTGTGGTATATGACTATGATGAATTGTGCTATAAGAAATGATGAGCAAGATACCTTTAGAAAAACCTAGGAAGACTTATATGAATTGATGCTAAGTGAAGTGAGCAGATATAGGAGAACATTGTACATAGTAACAGCAATACTATAAGATGATCAGCTGAGAATTACTTAGCTATTCTCAGCAATACAATGATACAAGATAACTCTAAAGGATTTGTGATGAAGAATACTATCCACCTCCAGAGAAAGAAATTATGGAGTCCGAATGAAGTCTGAAGCATGTTTTTTCTTACTTGCTTTCTTTTTTTTCTTATTTGTCTATATTTTCTTTTACACCATGGTTAACATGGAAATATATTTTGTAGGACTTTATATGTACAATCTATATAAAAATGCCTTCTCAAAGTGGGGGAGGGGAGAGAGATAATTTGGAACTCAAAACATTTAAAAATGAATTAGATTTTTTTTCTACATGTAGCTGAGGAAAAAATAAAATAAAATAGAGAAAAAAGTCACCTACATGCATTGCCTTCAAGTCCTGACTTCCTACTTGTCAATCTCTTTCATTTTTGTCTTCTGATTCTACCACATAATAGAATTACTCTCTACATATTTAACAAAGATCTCTGAACTTTTTTTCTCAATTCTTATCCTGTTCAACCACTCTGTAGCTTTTGACACAGTTAAACATCCTCTTCCCCAACCCCCCATCAACTTCTATGATTCATTGTTCAAATGCTTGTGTGTACATATGTATGTATATATATATAAACATACATATATGTATATGGTATGCTATTGTATATATGTATACATATGTATGTGTGTATATACTCTGCATTGATCAGTTTTTAAGTCTTTCAGATTTGTCTTTATGATGTTATCATTCTTGAATAATTATTCTGCTGCTTTTACTCACTTACTCTGCATCAGTTCATAAGGTCTTCCCAGGTTTCTTCGAATCAGTCATATTCTTCATTTCTTATTTCCACAGCTTTCATGATACTGCTCTCTCCTGGTACCCCACCAATCTCTCTGATAGCTTTTTCTAAGGTTCCTTGATAAAACATCATCCTTTTCCTGATTCTAAATATAAACTCCACCCAAGGCTCAGTCTCTTTTCTCCCCTCTCCTGGTGATCTTAACATTTCACATGGGTTGAATTAGCATCTTTACAAAGCTGGCACCCAAGTCTACATAGCCAGCACTAATACCTTTCCTCAAAGTCAGCCTTGCATCAACAAGTCCCTGCCAAGCATCTCTACCTGAATTAACCATCAACTCAATGTATCAGAAGAATTAATCAGATGATTCATTGCCATTCCCTCAAACTCATTCCTTTTCCAAACTTTCATATATCTTTTCAGGGTACTGTGACCTTTCCATTCATTCTGGTTTACAACCTCAGAGCCATCCTTGACTCTTCCCTTTTCCTTCTATTCACCTCTACCCCATAATCAGTTGCTAAGGCTTGTCAATTTTACCTTCATGACATCTCATCTATTCCCTTCTCTCCACTTGCATGTTCACTACCCTATTTCAGGCCTTTTATTAAATCTCACTTGGACTATTGCAATACTCCTATAAATTGTCTTCCTGTTTCTAGTTTCTTTCCTTTCCAATTCACCTTCTACACATTTACTAAAATAATCATCCTAAGGCATAGGTCTGAGCACATCATTCCACTGCTTGGAAACCCTCCCTATTGCTTCCAAGGATAAAATAAAAATCTCCCAGTCTGGCATTTAAAGCCCTCCACAATCTGGCTCCAACCTTTTTTCCAGATGTAATTCATATCACACCCCTCATGCATTATACATTCCAGGCAAAATGGCCTACTATTGGTTCCCTAAACTCAACATTCCACCCCTGCTATCCTTGACTTTTCTGAGGTTGTTTCCCCATCTGGAATGTACTCCATCCTTATTGCAGCCTCTTAAAAGTTTTATATTCCTTTAGAACTTGGTACCACCTCCTATGTGTGGCACTAGGGGCACCCCCTTTTATGCATGCCCTACCCCCAAAACTCCTCTCTGTTCAAGGTACACTGCATATCCACAGCCAAAAAAAAAAACCAAAATCATAGCTCACAAGCACTCACCAGTGTGTTCACCTTTCTAGTCAGCTAGAGTATATGACCAGTTGAAAGCGAAGGCATTTAATGGAATAAAATAACAAAAAAAAATGGCTCTGGAACATCTCCCCATAAACTGAGGTATAATCTTCTACCTACATACAACAGCAATGGAAAGAATGGATCTACCCAGGGAATCTAGATGGAAAGATACACATGAAGGGTGCGTGTGTGACTAGGGACAATGTTTGGAAGGCACATGCATAGACAACACATGTCCAGAGAACGTGTGTGCAGTGGAATCATATACAAGGAACTCCTAGGACCAAAGCCCATGCCAGAGAAACACATAGGTTATAGACACATGTGATTGTGGCTACCCTCCTGATCTCACTCAACAATGACTAGCAAATTCCCAACCAATCATGCCCTCACCCATCCCATTAATCTTGAACCCCTGACTGTCTTTATATAAACCTCATCCCCCATCCCCCACTGCCTGCTTACTTTTTCCTGTCCCCTTCAATCCACATGTCCTCCCCTCTTCCAAAACAAATGTCACACTCAAAAGTTACCCTACCTTCCACCGTACACTCTGGAATATATGCTTGTTAAATAATAAAATCATTTTCATTATAAAACTTTTCTTTTACCACTACTTTCATCTCCCAATTTCTACTAACACCTGGCTCCCTCCTGATGACACAATCTCTGTGGTCACTCTCTCTAGCACTGGATGAGCTTTCACTCATTCTCCTGGCTCACCTCCATCATTCAGTAACCCCTCCTTTTTTGAGGTTCACTCTAATCATACCTACCTACTCAATCAAAATTCTGGTAGCTCTTTCCTACAGTCCTCCAGAACATTCCCCTTTTTTCCCTGACAAGTTCAACCTCTGGGTGATAGTTTTTCTCTTCTCCCCAATTCCTGCTCTCATACTAGGGTACTTCAGCATAGTGATACCCTCTCAAACATCCTTGACCCCCAGTCCCCCAATTTTCTCATTCCCCATGACCTACTCCTCTACCTCACTATAGCTGCACATGAAGGTGATCATACTCTTTATCTTGCCATTACCCACAAATAATCCAAAAATGATGTTTATGAACTCTGAAATTCTCTTATCTCATCACAATCTATTGTCATTCCATTTTTCCCTCTGCCTTACAACCTCAATCCCTGTTCTTCATCCTCAGCATGATTCATCTCCAATCCCTAGATTTCATAATTGGTTCCCACACCATCACCCCTACACTGACTACTCTCTCTTTCCTTCCATATTTTGACCTCTTAGGAATCCAGTTCAGTTCTACACTACATTCTTCTCTTGAATCCCTCCTCCCTTTATCATATCACTGATGTTATCTTGGCAGTCCTTAGTCCTTACTCCCACCATACTCCCACCTTTGTATCTACTCACATGCTACCAAGTGGAATGGGAAAAAAATCGTAGAACCATTGACTGGATCTGCTACAAATTTATGTTATGAAATCTCAATTATGCCCCCTCTGTAGCAAGGCAATCCTTTTGCCCCTCCCTAATTGAGTCACCATGCCACTTACCAGAGTGGATTCTCCAGACTTCTTCATCCCTTCCCAAATCTCCCATAGCTGCTCCTCCTCTACCCAATCAAGTAAAAACATTGCCTCATATTTCACTGAAAGAAAAAATTGAGGCCATTCACTGTGAGCTTCTTCTTTCATCATCCTCAACTCACAACTCTCAGATGCCCTCTGCCATGATCTTCATATTCACCTCTGTCTCCCATGATAAAGTTCTCTTCTTTTCCCCAAGGCAAACCTTTCTACATGCATGCAAAAGTCATGCCATTCCATCCCATCTTCTCCAAAAGATTGTGCCTTCTGTCACCCTAACTCTGGCTTCCCTTTAGTCTCTCCCTGTCTACTGGCTGCTTCCCTACTAACTACAAACAATCCTGTGTTCCCCTACCCTCAGAAAATCCTCATGTGATTCATCCATGCCCACTAGATATTATGCCATATCTCTCCTCCCTTTTGTGACTGAACTTGAGAAGATCTTGACTTCAATTTCTCTTGCTCTCTTCTTAACTCTCCATAGCCTGACTTCTGGACTCGTTATTCAATTGGAATTACTCTCCTCAAAGTTACTTATGCTCTCTTAATTGCCAGGTCTAATGACATTTTCTCAATCTTCATCCTTCTTGACCTCTCTGCAGACTTTGAGTTTTGGGTCACATTTCTCTCATAGTTCTCCTCCTGCCTACCTATCTGACAGGGCTTAGCACTATATACACTGGGTCACCCTGCTGCTTCTAGAACAATCACAAAGTAGAAAATGCTCAAAAAGGAGGAGTTAGTGGGTTCCCCCCTTACTTGGGGTCTTCAAGCAAAGACTGGATGGTCCCTAGACATGATTCCTTTTTGGGTATGGATTCAACTAGGTCCCTTCTAATGCTGAAGTTATGTGATTCTCTGATTTTATGATCTCTTCCAGCTCTAACAGTCTGAAATATCATGTGGAAAATCTATACTATAGAAGGTCTCAGAAGAATTTTCTTGCTTCTAGAAAATCTGTGAGCAAAGACAATGAAGATTTTTTTTCCTAGATGGTTTTACCCACAGCATCAAATTCACTATCTTGGTAAGGGAGGTATGACCTACAAGTTACATAACCTGCCTTCCCTATACCTCATCTTCCTCTTGGTTGTTCTACTGGTTGGTTTTGAGTAGTCAAGGAATGGAGTGGAGACAGAAACTAGGAAAGCGAATAGAAAAACTTCATGAATTTTTCTTCATCTTCATGAGTTGACTTCAGGACAGTTAAATATTACTATCCATTACCTCAACATATACAGTTATCTGTATAGTTACCAAGACAGAAGGCCTTGATATGCTAGAGTTCTACTCAGAATTGTCTTGATTAGGTAACATCCTAAAGATGATGGTTGCTTTAGGAATGGAGGTGCTAATGTGGGCCATATCCCTGCTTAGGTCATGAGATTTCTGCCTTTGACAACTTCAGGGAAGCTACTGATTTCATTTTAGTAAATGACAGTATTGAGGGTAGCTTAGAAACTTCATCCTAGACACACAGGTGGGCAACTTGCTAGGGGTAGGAGGCTGTTTCTATGTGGTTACTATGTTTTATAACTGCTCTTAGGCTCATATGTATGTGCCGTGTATGCCCAGTTTAGAATGTTAGGGATGGAAACATAACTCCTACCACTCTACACCCAACAGAATACAGTGAGTGCTCAATAAATGTTGACTAACTTTTGATCAATGGATGATACTAGCATGTTTCATTTGAAGAGGTGTATGAAAACAGAAGAATATTTCTAAAAGGTGAGTAAAATACAGAAGGCTCATTTTTTTTAAATTAGGAAAAAACCCTCAAAATTACTGGGAATATTTCCCTCTAGCCATTCATTCATTCATTAACTCAAAAAGCGTTTATTAAATATTTACTATGTGTTAGATGCTGCAATAGGAGCTGGGGATTCGAAGGAAAAAAGCCACAAAAAACGAAATTTGTCACTTTTTTTTAAGCCATTGAGGTTAAGTAACTTCCTCAAGGTTACATGGCCAGTTATTATTTTTGTGTAGGTGCCTAGTATCTGAGGCTGGAACCGATCTCGGGTCTCCCGACTCTGGGGCCGGTGCTCTTACTGCACCACCTGGCCACCCCAATTTGTTACTATTTTCAAAGAGAACATATTCTATTGGAAGAAATGGGTACATCTGATACTTACCTGTAGACTTTTACTGAAATCTTAAGACATTGGTAAGGAAGACTTTGGGGAAAATCTTGCTGTTTTCTGACATTGCCTGAACAAATGCAGAAAACTATACTACTGGCAATATTGATTTAAGTGTATTTAGAAAATTCTAGCATAATTAATAGGTGTTGTTAGGGTGGTTACCAAGGAGGGAAGAAGGCCAGTTATTTATTTATTTATCTTAATTACCACTCTGCAAGTTATGGGAGATGAATACTATCTTACCAAAAGAGATTTTCTTGGGGATATAGCCAAGAAACTGTTTCCTTCAGTAACTGTGATTAAATAACTAATGTGCGAAAGAAGGGCAACATACACATACACATCTATACATCCATACTCCCTCACAAATATTATGGAAACTCGGTATGAAGTTTGCACATTTCTACTCAGGTCCCATAAAATAACTACCGCCAGGGAATTGTTGAGAGGATTGCCTTTCAAATGAGAGAATTGTCAAGAATTTTTAAAAAGTCATCCCAGAACAAAGGTGTTAAAATTGCAAGGGTATAATAACTTATATTTAACTTCTTAATCTTAGCTAGGGGAAATTCTGGAATGAATTTAGGAAACAAAACAGCAATGAAAGAAAGTTTTGAGGTAACCTAGGCTTTAAAAATATATATAAATATACATGTACTCATAAATATAATACATATATCAATTCAGCAATGCAGATGTGCAAGTATGGGCATATATGCATATGTATGTGTAGGTATGTATATGTGCATATAAATGTGTGTACCTATATGAATATCCATTGTTATGGGCATATGTTCTAAAAAATACAGGTAAAGAATCTGACTTACCACATCAAGTATGTATATTTGTTCATTCTTCCATTTATCAATTTACTAGTTGTCTACTGTGTAGGAAGAGTGAGTACACACACAAATTATTATAATAGAGAAGGACAAATGTAGGGAACAAACATATCCAGGCCAACTCCTACCTCCAGGACTTCAGAGAGTCAATGTCTTTTCTCATGGTGCCACGCTCCTGGGATCCTCTTTGCTCAACTCTGCACCTGGACTCTCTGGATCTGATTTTTTCTGGGTTCAACCTCTTCTATGAATGAGTTGCTCCACTGTCAGATGAGATTGCCATTGCCATTGGTAAAGTGAGGCTGGGAAAAGGAAGAGAGAGAAATCCCTTCCTACTTGGGATATCTTGGAAAAAGTACAGGAGAGAAACAAACAATTCCCTCTAAAGAGCTGCGTTCTCCCTCCATTGCTAACTGTCTTTGCAACTGCCAGTGATAACTCTATTATATGACTGCAGAGATAGCTAGGATGCCTTTTTAGGTCATAAGAGGCATGGATAATGTTTTAACCAGCCAACAGCTAGCCGTCCTTTAGTCCCATAATGTTGATTAAGGAGTTCCTTCACACATTCCTTTGCATATAATAATAATAATAATAATGGCTAGCATTTATATAGAGGCTGCTATGTGCCAGGCACTGCTCTAAGCACTTTACAAGCATTATTTCATTTAATCTTCACAATAACTCTGGGAGGTAGGTGCTATTATTATCCCCATTTTACAGTTGAGAAAACTGAGGAAAACAAAGGTTAAGTGACTTGACCAAGGCCACACAGCTAAGAAATATCTGAGGCCAGATTTGAACTCAAGTCATCCTGGCTCCAAGCCTAGTTCTCTCTCCCCTGCACTCTCATTTTGTACTATTTAAATATTCCAATAAGTCACTCAGGGTGTCAACCACTCCAGTTTCACATCCAATATAAACTGTGAATGTAAACATTTAAAGTTCTAAAAGGGCAAAATATGAACATTTCATTTTTTCTGGCACTATCCTTTACATCCAATAAATTAGTAAAGTGGTTTGGGACAAGGGGCTGGGGGGAGTTGAAGGGGGCAGACCACATAGGATTCACTTGACCAGGAGCTCCCGGATCAAGTCCCTGTTACCCTAGTGCTATAGTTCTTATTTCATATGTAACATGAGGGAGGGGGTGCATCAGAAACAAATAAAGCAAATGAGGTTTAGAGAGGTTGAGGAGCTTACTGTCATCATACAAAGGAAATATGCCTCGAATTTTTGTATATTTTTTGTTATATCATGGTGCAGGATTGAGGCATATCAGTGAAAAACATATATTATTGGAGCAATTCCTCAAAAATACCCTATAAATAATTATTATATTTTAAGATTAGAATAGCTTTGCTTATAAAAAAAAGAACCCTATACTCCATATTGCTCATAATTTTTTTTGACACGTTTTAATACTTTGATTGGGATGTATGGGTAACCGGGTTCTTGAAGGCTGTGTCACTGAAGGGCAAACTCTGTCAGGTTTTATCAAGCTGGAAAGGCTTGTAGTAGGGTCTTAGCAAGAGATTAGGTCTTCTTCTTATGATCAGCATATCTAAGTACAGAGAGGTTCATTTAAGAAAATGGATGAACAAATTGAAGTATGGAGGGAATGGAATACCTTTGCTCTGTAAGAAATGACAAAAATGACAAATTCAGAGAAATCCAGGAATATTTGGAGAAAGAATAATTTATACTACAACCCCAATCACATTAAGGAAGAGAGGTTTGAAAAACTAAAGAACTATGATCGATTCAGTGATCAATGAGGACCTCAGAAGACTGATGATGAAGGATACCACTTACCTTTTGGAAGAAAAATGGTGGACTGGAGGTACAGAATGAGACCTACATTTTCTAAAATGATCAGTGTGTTGAAAAGCAAGGGCATCTTTTGTGGGGATGAGGAACGAATTGATGAGCAGAGAGAGGCAAAAGAAAGAAAGAGCTAAAGTAATAAAAGAAAATGAAAGAAAGAAAAGAGCACTAATAAAAAAAGTTTTTAAAATACCTAGAAGAAAACAAAAAAGGAGCTCAGAAGAGGACACAAACTAGTAGGCCAATTCTGTTATTATTGTGTTAAATCAAATGAATACTTTAAAAATTATGTAACATAAGTTCATGGTTTATATACAAGCCATTTTCCTTCTTATTTTTCTTTTGAAATTGTCATGCCGTGTTGGTGATTTTTAAGTTTCTAATAAAAAAAGAAAATTAAAATTTTTAAAAGAAGAGAGTTGAAATGTGCTGAACATGGTGAGCTCCAAATAATCTTACGAAAAATGAAGTTTATTATAGGCAAACAGACAAAAATTAATTGATTTGAAGAGTAAAACTAATTTGGGACTGAGGCAGCTCCCACCTGACCTATTTAAATAAGCTGTGGACAGAGAAAAATGAGGAATGGATAAAAGAACAGATTTCAACACAGATCATCACCATTTCTGAAGAGGTTAGCCAGTGTAAATCAAGAAAGAAGAGAAACTGCCTCATAACTGTCAAACAGATGGTGGAAGATGATGGTAATTATTTCCTCTGAAAGCAGCAAGAAATAGTAGCAAGAACAAGTTTGCAGAAAGCTTGAGGAGCATTTTAGGATGAAACTGGAAGGAAACCTCAGATTATTAAGTCTATCCCCCTCACTGAAAATAGCAAAACTAAAAAGTAAAATCAATTGTAAGCCCATTGTAAGATCCTTGAGGGCAGGGACTGTCTTTTGCCTTTTTTGTATTAAAGTAGTTCCTGGCACATAGTAGGCATAATTAATAAATTTTTATTGATTCATTGAATGAATGTCTCGAGATCACTGATAATAATTAGAAAAGCTAGAATTCAAACCCAGGAATTCTGACTCCAAATCTAGTAGGTTTTCCATTATACTGGACTGTTTCATTTGTCAAACCTCATTTTATAGATGAGAAAAGAGAGATTCAAAGAGATAAAAATGACTTGCCTAAAGTCATGCAGCTAATTAGTGGGCAGAGCTTCTACTTGACATCAGGTGCAGGCATTTTCCTCAATATCATGGTGCACAGTTGGTAGAACTGTGAATTAGTAATGCCATTTTGAAAAGCAATTTGGGACTGTGCTACAAAAGATCCTTTGTCCCAGTGATATTGCTACTAGATCTATGACCCAAAGAAATCAAAGATAGAGGAAAAGGGCCCATAGGTTCAAAAATATCTATAGCAGTTCTTTCTATGGTGGCAAAGAATGAAAAACTGAGATGATTCTCATCATTTGGGGAATGGCTGAAAAAGTTACAACATATGAATGGATTGTAATGCTATTGTTCTGCAAGAAATTATCAAAATGATGTTTTCAAAGAGACCCAGGAAGGCTTGTGTGAACTGAGGCCTATTGAAATGAGCAGAACCAAGAGGACAATATGTCTAAAAACAGCAACATTGTAACGACAAACAACTTAGAAAGACTTAAAAATTCTGCTCAGTGTAATAACCAACCATAATTGCAGGGCATTAATAATGAAGCATGTGACCCATAGCCTGATAGAGAGGTGATAAACTAAAGATGTAGAATGAGATATACATTTTTGGACATGGCCAACATGAGAGTTTGTTTTACTACAAGGATGTTTGTTACAAGAATTGTTTTTCTTTTTTAAAAAATGGGATTGGGGGCAGTGGGAATAGAAAATATATGCTAATTATTAAAAAAAATTAACACCATGCTGCCTTAGCCTTATAACATACATTAATTTAGTACCACACACCTCATGGAAAATCTTTTAACTTCTACCCAGAAATGGAGGATATGGGAATTCTTCAGAACAATAGGCTTAATAGATAAAGGAAACAATTTGGTGAAATATCTACTTATGTGTTATTATATTTCATTCCCTCTAGTAACAGGAAGTTTAGAAAGTAAGAAAATTAATTTTAAAATGTTTCATTCCCAAGTTAAGTATCTTCTGAGGATGGTGAAGCCAAAGGACGTAAGACAGGAGCTGACTGATAGGATACCATTGACTTCTAGTCTCTTCATCAAATATATTTGTAGTCATCTTCTCTATACCTCATAGATATGTATATCAACCAAGTAGCCCTTTGGGACTAGAATACTATCATGGGAAATTCTACATTAGAAATCTGTTTATTTTTTTCATTTTACAAAACAAGAGGACAACTAATTCTCTAAAATTTGGGGGATCTTTAGGATGTAGACTTATGTCAGTATACCCATCTGTTTACCAAAAAGAATGTGAGAAAATAATAAAAGTTAGCATTTGTATGGTTAAATTTATATGGTTACTCATTCATTCAACAACTAATTATTAAACATCTTTCATGTGTCAGGAAAAATGCATAATAATTAGAGAGCAGGCCACAAAGTCAGAATGACCCCAGTTCAATAAACACTTCTTTTGCATACTAGCCAGGTTACCCTGACAAAGTGAAATTAACTTGCCTGAAAGTTAACCTTCCATTTATGTTGCCTGGAACATTTACATCTTCCAGACAATTCTTTTAGACTGTATGTTTCATGACGAGCAGGCAGATTTCAGAAAAACCTGGGAAGACTTTCATGAACTCATGTAAAGTGAAGTGAGCAGAACCAGAACATTAGACACAGTAACAGCAACATTGTTCAATGATCAGCTATAAATATCTTAGTTATTCTCAGCAATGCAATGATCCAAGACAATTCCAAAGGATTCATGAGAAAAAATACTCTCCACATCCAAACAAAGAACCGATGGAGTCAAAATACAAATTGAAGCATAGTCTTTTCGCTTTATTTTTTTTCATGTTTTTTTTTCTTTTGGTTTGCTTTTTCTTTACAAAATAAGTAATATAGAAATATGTTTTACATTATTGCACATATATAACCTATATCAAATTATTTATCATCTTAGGGAGGGGGACGGGAGAGAGGAAAGGGCTGAGGGGAGGAAAGGAAGAAGAAAAATTTGAAATTCAAGAAAAATTTTAAATGAATGTTAAAATGTAATTGGAAAAAATAAAATATATTTTTAAAAAAGACCATGTTTCAGAGCAACTATTGGTATAGAGAATTTCCTCCTCAGGAGTCCTTTTTACTAATGAAGTCACAGGTTCAATTCTCTCTTTACCCCTTATTTCTTAAATGAACTAGGCACTGGGGACAGAAAGACAAAAATAATATAGTCTCTGCTCTCAAGGAGTTTACTCATTTGATCTTAATAACAAGGTAATGCAGATATTTTTATCCTCATTTTACTCATGAGGAAACTGAGTCTGTGACATTCCATTAAATTAAGTTCCATGGAGACAACCAGGTGATACAGTGCATAGAGCACTGGGTCTGGAGTCAGTAAGATTTGATTTCAAATCCAGTCTTAGATATTTATTTGCTGTTTGCCTCAGTTTCCTCAACTGTAAAAAGTGAGGATAATAATAGCCTTTACTTCCAGAGTTGTCATTAGACTCAAATGAGATTGTCTGGCCCATAGTAGGCACTTAATAAATGCTTGTTTCTTTCTTTCTTGTGGCCACATAGCTCTTAAGCATCAGAGATAGAACTTAAAAGCCAAATCATCCTCACTCCAAGTCCAGAATTCTCTCCATCACACCAAGCTACCAGAGAGCCTACATCATAGCGAGAAATCCCCCTTTGTATTCAGTACACTGCCAAACTATTAAGAACCAGTGACTATGCTGGGAGCTTTCGAGCTTTTGAGATCCCCAAACGTACAGGAACCCTAGGTTTGGCAGCACCACAGGAACATTTCTGTCTGCATGCCTTTGCTCGTACTGTCCTTTATGTCTGGAATGTTCTCACTCTCCCTCCTTTATCTGTTGAATTCTTTCCTATACCTTAAAGACCAACTTAAATGCCCCTTTCCCCATAAAGCCTTCCCTGAAGCCCTGGGTTGGTAATTATCCTCTCTTCCCCTTTTATTTCCCTTAGGTCTCATCGAGAGGTACTTTGATCATACTTCTCAATAACCTGTTGTCATTTGTCCTTTATTCTGGAAAAGGACCAATGACATCACAAGTGTGATGTCTTGGTTTACATGTGAACTGGATTTGAGTGAGAAAGAGCTGTGCAAAGTCATAAATAACTAATATAACACAAGATGAATACATTACAGTTTCATATTCCTCAATAAATGGTGAGCTCCAGGAGGGCAGAAACCATGTGCTAATTAACCTTTTATATAATTGTTGACTTGACTTTTGTTCTTTCCCAGCACCTAGTTAAGGATTCTGCACCCAGTAGGCACTTAATAAATGTATGCTGCATTGAAGTGGGAACTTAATTTTACCAAGCTGCCTTTGCTTCATCCAACTTCCTGGGCTGTCCACATCAATATTTACACACTCCATCATTCCTTGGGTTATTTATTTTCCCTGGTCCATTTTGCACAGTGACTAAGTTTTGCAGCATGGAAGTTGACAGAATGTGTTGCTGATATCAATCTTTATTAAGTTCACTGCTGAAAGTACAGAAAAAGCGATTCTGGAATAAGGTACAAGAGCAGGGGAGAAAAGCTTTCTTTTTCTTAATCTTCTGCCCCTTTAAGTGGTGATCACTTTTTTTTTCAGAAAGTTACCTGATTTTATTGAGAAGTACATTTTTGTCGTATTGATTTAAACAGTATGAAATACCTTTAAAATGTTCTTTTTTATTAGCAAAAAAAGAACAGGGAAATGAGAGATGTAGGAGTATGTTTCTCCATTCTTCCCCAGCCAAAGTAATCTTAGTTCCTAGAGCTTCCCTTCAGCTCCCTGGCCAACTTCCAGAAGAAAGTAATCTCCCATAGAGAAATACTTTCAGACTGCAGGGGCCCTCCTGAATTTTCCTTAAGCTGAATTACCTAATAGTATGCTGATTGTACCCAGAGGATGATTGCTGCTCTAAGACATTCCTACCATTAGTATCTACTGGATAGCAATGTAGGCTGCAAAGGGAGTCAGAGACTGACCACCTTTTCACCTTAAGCTGGAGTCTCCATGGCAGCCACACCAGCTGGCTTCTGCTCAGTTTTGCAGGAGAGACAAAAGGCTCTTTCCAGCTGTTTTTCCTACTGTACCTTATTAGTATTGGCTCAGGACCTCAAGCAATGAAACTGAGCTGTGGAATGCTGGGAAGCAAGGGCAGTCCACAAACAAGCTTGATGTCCATACAACAGCGAGAGTCAGAGCCAGAGAGTTTTCTGAAAAGGCAGTGTGCCCTTTGCAAGGTGGGGAAGCAGAGTGACAAATAGCAGAATCTTTAGAAATCTCAAAGTCATAAGGGTTAGTAACCTCCAACTAGCAACCATGAATAGGCTCATAATTGCAGGAACAGAGATTTGGAGTGAATAAATGAGCAAATGAAGAATTTACCAAGAATTTACTGGGGAATACAGACAGAAATGAAAGCCCCTACTCTCAGGAAGCTTACATTCTAGTGGGGGAGAATACAGAAGGTTTCAATTGCAAATCAGATGGAAAAGTCCCATGATGCTTAGGATGTAGCAAGAAAGCACATGTTAATTCCTCTTCTTTAATTTCATTTCCACCAACAAAATCATATCACTTTCTGATGAATGATTTGATAATGCCAAGGATTTGGGGGCAAGAACTACTATTTTCTGGGTCCTTAGTAGCTGGGGCTGTAGCCCCTGGTACCCACTGCCTCCTGTCTCTCCCTTAGGGTGAGAATACTGTCTCAGCTAGGCTGGCTGGCTTGCTCTGTCTGTGGCAGCTGGTTGGCAGTTGAAGGCAATGACTGACCCCTTCTTCACTGGAGGTGCTTCCTTGGATGATGGCTCGGGGGCTGGGCTGGAAGCAGGAATGGTGGTCTGGGGCGGGGGTAGGGGTACTGCCCTCCCTAGGGCTCCTATATCTATCTACCTGACCCATGCTGCCTCTCCTCTCTTTTTCAGTAGCCTTGCTTCTTGGGTCCTCCGATCCAATCCCCTTCATTTTGAGGAAGAATAAACTGATACATAGACATGACCATTGGAGCATGGAGGTCTTTTGCCTTTTTTTGTATACCCAGTGCTTAGCACAGAGCCTGGCACACAGTTGATGTTTAATAAATCTTTACTGATTGGCTGATTAGAGATGCAAGGGGATTCTGACACTATCCAGCCCAATCCCATCACATTAGAGATAAGAAAGAAAAAGCTAAAAAAGTCCAATGTATATGAAAATGTTCATAGCAATACTTTTAGGTGGTGTCACAAAGTAGGCTCCTATTGATTCTTGAGTGGCTAAAAAATTATAATCAATGTAAAAGAATACTATTTTACTGTAAGAAATTAAGGAGATGGGGTGGCTAGGTGGTGCAGTGAATACAGCACCAGCCCTGGAGTCAGGAGGACCTGAGTTAAAATCTGGCCTTAACTAACTAAAAACTAGCCATGTGACGTTGGGCAAGTCACTTAACCCCAATTGCCCTCCAAAAAGCAAAAAAAAAAAAAAAAGAAATTAAGGAGACCACAGGGAGTCGTGAGAAGACATACTAATTGATGCAAAGTGAAGTAAGCAGAACCCTGGAAAATAATACACTTGATGACTACCCTAATGTAAATAAAAAGAACAATCACAACCACCACAATAACAAAAGCCCAAACTGAACTGAACACTATGTAACAATGAACAGGCTTGGCACCGAAACAGAGATTTTCTATGGGATGGAATAAAGGCTATCTTGTACATTATTATCTTGGATCTAGGGACCTGTTACCTTTATCTGGAGATATTCTGAGATTTAACCAGAGCAAACTGGTTGGAAATGTATGAGACAAAGAGAGAGTGGTATTTGGGGGAAGGGCATAGCCCTTACTACTGGACTCAGTGTATTAAGCCCAGAAATTATGCTGCCAAATTTAGGCGACATGACAGACTAAGCAGTCCTTGTCAGTTTTTTCATGCCCCAGTCTTCCTATCTCCCAAAACAAATATTTTATGTATAAATTGTTATCCATTGGCACATGCTATATATATATATACACACATACAAACTCTACATGTGACATTTACCTCATATGACTCCAGCAGGTATACATACTGTCACCAAATCTTTCCCCAAACACCTTGGTGTCCCCACTCAATGTTTTCGCCTTGATAAACACAGCTTCCCTATTGAAACAAACACTATTTCATAGAACTATAAGGGTATAGGTCTGGAAGAACCCTTAGAGATTATTGAGTGCTTGGTGAAAAAAAAAAAAACCCAAAACCTGATGATCATAAGCCTTAACTTGAGTATCTCAGACTTCTCTTTCCTTATGAATGTCAGCCTATTAGTGGGAAGATTTCAAATTTCTCAGTCAAAAGCTGTTTCCAAATGATCTCCCAGACTTCCAATGTCAATCTCGAGGTAATTTAGTCTGGCGAAGCATTGTTACCGATTTTGAGTTACTCTAGTTCATTCATCTCAGTTTATTGGAATTGAAGCCAACCCTTTCCCAGTGGAATCTAGTTAGCATTCCCCTGACCACCATGCTTTGGAAAAATGCAGTGAGGACTTTAATTCTGGCTGCTGACTTTTCATTTCTCCTTATTCTAATTCTCTAACAGATAGTCTGTTTCCATACCATTGCTGGAAGGATAATATTTTTTTTTAACTGGAGACTGAAAATAAAATTACATTCTTCCTTATCATGTAAATTTTACAAGACACTCTTCTGCATTGGTTTCAGGTTATCTACTCAGAGTGAAACTTGCCACGAGCCAAGGCGTGAGTTTTGTTTATAGAAAAATATAAGATGGAATCCCACCATTGGAATTCTCTTGTTAAAAACCCTAAGGAAAAGTATTTGTACCTGGCCCATTCACTTTGTGGGCTCAGCCTTATGTTTGTTTTCAGTGGTGTTTCCCAGCAACCTGTGATTCATTCTCCCTGCAAAGATGCATGTTATAGACTGCGGTGGGGTACAAAAAGGTATAGGGAAGAAAAAACCAGGAGAGGTTACTAGTGCTAACCTTGTGTCAGAAGATCTCATATAGCTCCAAGGGCTCTGGTGGATTTGGGGCAATTTATCATTTCTCAGACTTGTTATCCTAACCTGGACAATTTCACACTGTGCAGCACTCTCATAGGCTCATAAGACAATGGCTTTAGAGTTGCAAGAAAACTTAGAAGTTACTGAGTTGAACCTACTCTTTTTACAAATGAAGAAACTGAGGCCCAAAGACGTTAAGTGATTTGCCCAGGGTCACATCACTAGTAAGTGTCTGAGGTGGGATTCTAATTCAGACTTCTTACTCCCAGCTCAGAGCTGTCTCAAGTGCCTTCTGCTCCTTCACTCTCCCTCTAAGCACACAGGTCACAAAATTCAAAGGAGAACAAGATTCTTTTGGAAATAGTATGTTAATTAAGGACAAAGATCTTGGGTTTGAATCTTGACTCCTGCAATCATGAGCAAATCGATTGACCTCTCTGGGATTTGTTTCCTTTCATCTATAAAATAGATTAGATGTTTTCTGATAGATGAAACTCCAAATCTATAATCCTGTGATGAACCTATTTACAGATCAATGAAAACAAATAGAATTCATATGAGGTTCCCATAGAAAAAAACACCTTCTCTTGAAGCCTATGGCCTCAATTACTGTCAAACACCAAATAGAACTTTTAGCTGCATCTCTCCTACAATGACAAACCAATGGATGTTCCCATTGTGTCCCTTCTAGATCCTCCCTACCGTTCCTGTTCAGTTATGTCCTACTCTTTGTGACCCTATTTGGGGTTTTCTTGGCAAAGATACCAGAGCAGTTTGCCATTTCCTTCTCTAGTTCATTTTACAAATGAGGAAACTGAGGCAAGCAGGGTTAAGTGACTTGCCCAAGGTTACACAGCTAGTAAGTATCCTAGGCTGGACTTGAACTCAGGAAGATGAGTCTTCCTGACCCCAGGTCTGGCTGGCATTCTATTCACTGTGCCACCTAGCTACCTAGCAAGCTACATTAGCTATAAATTCCTATAGCATATCCCAAGGGCAGGGGTTTATCCATTCTTTGCCCTTTCTGAGTGGTGGTATTCCTCCTTGCTCAACTTCTACTTGTAATTCTCCTCGGTTCCCAGCAGAAACCCCTGGACATAGATTCTCCTAGTGGTTCCTCTACAATTCTACACGGCTTTTTATATAACTCTTGGACTTTCTCCCCAAATAGCATCAATAGTTCCCTTTCCTAGGGAGTCCAGTTTTTCATCATGAGCCCAGAAAGTAGAATGGAGCTCTAGACCCAGATGGTTCAACACTGAAGCCTTCCCTTGATTGCTGTGTCTTCCCTCTTTAGAACAGAAGGCTTGGCAGGCCTCTATGCCAGGAAAACTTTGCTTAGAAGCCTGCCAAATGGTGAGGGATCCATTCTACCCTACCCTCCACATGCCTCCAAGGAAGTCTCTGTCTCCATTGCCAGGTTGATTTCGGGTCATTCCCCACTACAATTTTTTCCTTCTAGTCCCCATGGGGCCAATGAGGTAGGGCTATTCAAATTATTCAGGGTTGCTTTCTCTACCATTTGGGTCAGATTTATTAACTAAGGCACAGAGGGAAGAAAAGGAAGGCAAGTAATCTTTGGTGTTGCCATGATCTAAGCAGAGAAAATATTGAAATTCTCAGTACAGTAGGACGATGGATTTTGTTGGTATCATGTTAAAGCACATGATGTGTGATTCTGATCTTGCTTCAGAGGTCTATGATTTCTTCAAGGTGAGTGCTTCTTCCACTAATGTAGATTGTAACTCCCCTACAATCTAGCAAATGGTCAAGCAGCTGACACACAAGACCACAGGGAGCTGTACCACATATCACAACCACATGCCAGCAAACTATATACTTGGCAGAGACTATAGGCCACAGAAGACCAGCAGGGCATAAGACCAAGAGAAACAGTGCAATGACCTCAACAGTGGCCCTGCAGCATTAGAGGTATAAGCTGTACCTTCATGTGCATACTCCTTCATGCATGTTCCCTAAATTTGTTAATTTTTCCCACTAATGTCAGTTTTATGGGGAAAATAGCCTATTGCTATTTTTCCTCTATAAGATTTCATTAAATCTTTTCACCTTGAACTAATTGTGTCCTCTGACTGACTAGTAAAAAATAACCCATAAGTGGGGGCTCATGAGTGATGAGCATGTTTTTTAGTGAATGAAGATCCATGGAATATTTTGAATCCAACATAGGTTGTCTGGGGCAGGGGGAGGACCCCACCTGTAGAGGTTATTTCTTTTTTTGCTTTTTTTTTTGAAAGGGGGAGGGTAGGGCAATTGGGGTTAAGTGACTTGACCAAGGTCACATGGCTAGTTTTTGTGTTAAGTGTCTGAGGCCACATTTGAACTCAGGTCCTCCTGACTCCAGGGCCAGTGCTCTACTCACTGCGCCACCTAGCTGCCCCACATAAAGGTTATTTCTATAGGTGTTATGTTTGTAGAAGCCAAATTATTGGTTCATCTCTCAGAGTTTTCAGTCTTTTGATCAAGGCTCTTTGGGATCCTGCTTATAAGTGAAATGTTCCATTAAGTGTCATTCTGGCCACATGATCTTCTCAGTGTCTTCCAAATAAATTGTATTCAGGCGCTCAAAAGGTGCTGGAGGAGCTAAAAATTTGTTAACTAAAAACTCCATGTAATTCTTTAACCCTTCACTTCATTTCAGCTGTATAGAGATATGTAAGGGATTTCAATTGTTCCAGATGCACTGTAGTAACACATACATTGCTAGAGTTGGTTAATCAATAAACATTTATTAAGAGCCCATTATGTGCCAAGCATTGTGCTAAGCACTAGAGATAGAAAAAAAAAGACAGCTCCTATCCTCAAGGAGCTCACAGACTAATGGGGAAGACTACCTGCAAACAACTATCTGCGCACAACCTGCATACAGGACAAACTGGAAATGATCCACAGAAGGAAGGCACTAGAATTAAGGGGGACCAGGAAAGACTTCCACATCTGAGAGATAAGTCATACTTAGTGCAGCAAGTGAGTGTGGCTCTTTCCCCAGAATTCTAATCAGTTGTTGTTTAATCAATTAGTCTTGCCCAACTCTTTGTGATTCCATTTGGGGTTTTCTTGGCAGTGATGCTAGAGTGGTTTGCCTTTTCCTTCTCCAGTTCATTTTATGGATGCGGAAACTGAGACAAAGAGGGTTAAGTGACTGGCCCTGGGTCACATAGCTAGTAAGTATCTGATATTAGATTTGAACTCAGGTCCTCATGACTTCCAAGCCCTGCACTCTATTCACTCACTGCACCATCAAGCTGCCCTAAATCAGCAGGGCATATCAGTAAGAAATAATAATGTAAAGATTTATAAAGCATGCCTATCATTCAAAGTACAAAGAAGGGGATTCAGTTCCCAGGTCTGACCCATCTTAGCTTTAGGTAACTTTAAGCAAATTATTTATCCTCTCTAATTCTCATTTTTTCGGCCTGTACTTCAATATACCACGTTGCCTAGACTCTTGCCATTATCCTTATTTTAATCATTCCTTCCTACCCTGCCACAGGGGACCTTGGACTGCATACCTAGGATGAAGAGATATGATAAATGATATTATATCTTATCTTGCCTAGGACCAAGTCTTTACATCTATCTCCTGGCTATGTTTATATCATGCCCCTGCACTCTGTCACTACCACTGATGCCTTGCATCTCTGAAGTTATCTTCCATTTACTCTGTCTCTATCTTACATGTAGGGACCATCTCTAGTTGTCCTGATCCTGCCACTGAACCCAGATGGTTCTGGAGGAAAAAGTGACTTGTGGTGACTTGTAGTGGTAATGGGAATTTGAAGACCTCCCCTGCTTTGAAGATATACCCTGTCTCCTAATAGGCTGAATATAATCACATGGAGCCTGTGCTGGGAGGAGTTTTCTGAAGGGTGGAACAGAGCTCACAGGAAGCTGGGAGTCAGAGCAGCTAGACCAGAGGGAGGAGAGGACATATCTGAGGGAAACAGTTAGGCTTGTGAGTAAATGTAGGTTTGTGAGAAGGCTAAAGGATGCTGTGGCTCCCTGTGCTTTTATGTCTTATTAACTTCTTTGCTACGGTGATAGAATTGGCTTACTGGTTTGGGGATTCTTTTTTTCTGGTGTCTGAATAAATGTTTTGTTTCTGTCTTATGTATGGAGAGTCTGTTATATTTTGCTATTGAGCACTATGCAGGCATATTTATAGTGACCGTTGGTGCTGTGAATATTGCATTGGCACTACATGACTTCACACAACCCTCCCTCACTCAAGTCCAATTTACTTGAAAATCATGGCATCATCTCCCTGATGTCACAGTCCTCTTTGAGAACAAAGGACAAACAACATCTCACATGTATGATTTTTTTGTATTGAATCCTCTATTAGAGTATAATCTCCTTGAGAGCAAAGACTGTTCTCCCCTCTCCTTTTTTTTTAATTTTTGTTTTTGTTTTTGGTACTCCTTATATGTAGCACAGTATGCACTAGGCACTTACATAAGTGCTTAATAAATTCTTGTAGTAAGTATTTAATAAAAATTTTATCTAATAGTTCATAATTTCATTGGCATGGGTATATCCTCTATGGAAACACATTTTACATTGGTAGATTTTTTTTGGACAAATACCTATGGTTGAAAAACATTATTTACTGGCTAACCCCTTAGTGATGAGAATCCATTAACTTAGGTAAAAAAAAACTCTCTGTGCTTATGTATAATCAACCCTTCTCAGTTTGATAGGTCCAGACAGAGACTATGTTGAGGAATGGCAATGGATAAAGGGCATAGCCTTCAAGACTCCAGAGTCACATCAAAGAATAGGGATAATACTTGGCTTTTCTGCCTTACAAAGCTATTGTGAAGGCCAAGAAGGGTAAGGAATGAGAAAGTACTTAATAACAATAGCTTATATTCACATGGTGCCCTACAGTTACACATTATGAAGGCCATGAGCAATAGGATAATAGATCAGCTAGAAAGGACATTAGAGATCATTCAGTCCTACCTCCTAACTTATATAAAGAAAGTTGGAGCCCAAAGATGTTGAGTGACTTGCCCGAGGTCACTAAGGTAATAAATGGTGGTGTTGTGATTTGAAATCAGGTCTTTTGACTTGAAAATCTAAGATTCTATTCATTATGATAACACTTCAAAAAACAGCAACCAAAGTGGAAGAATTCAAAGTATTTTACTGGCTAAACTCTGGCCCTCAGTTCTTGTATCACCCATAGACTTGAGACCCTAGCTTGGGACTGTGGCTTTGAGAATGTTAAATAATATCTCTCCTGTCCCTCTTATCAAGTTAAGTGGTCAAAAGTAACATAATCTGGGACCCACCTTCCTAATAACAAAACTATTTTACTTGTTTTCTTATCTAAGACAATAAATAAGAACAAGCCTGTATTACCCAGGTGGGTAGTGACAGATGTCCATCATTCTCATACTGAGGAAATCACAGGACCCTGGTTTATATGGTCCTAGGAAAGTGATCACTGAGTCAAGATGCAGAAGCATCTTGAAGGAGCATATATTTTTCATCATGCCGCTACCTAGCTCAAAGAACATCAAGGACTCCCCATTACTTACAGGATAAGATCCAAACTATTTCATCTAGTATAGTGCCTGATAGGTAGTAAGTACTTAAAAGATGGTTGTTGGTTGATTGATTGATTAATTAACCTGGCATTCTCAAGGCCCAACATAACCTGAACCTTATTTGTCTTTCCAATCTCACCATCCATTACTATCTACATAAGCATTTTTCATGGAAAGGGCTAATATGGAAACTAATGCCCTAAGTTCTTCTTAGATAAGTAAAGAAGATACTTATCGCCTTCATTTTAGAGATAAAAAAACCAAATCATAAAGATGTTAGCTACAAGGTCAAATCTTTGTGTTAGTGATATAGCTGGGCATATAATAATAATATATTGACAATTATAAACGCCATCATGGTTACAGAGAACTTTATAAACATTTCTTTTGTTCTTTGCAATAACTCTTATGGGGGCAAGTATTATATCCCTATTTTACAATTGACAAAACTGAGGCCTAGAGGGTAACTGATTTTCCCAAGAACACAAAGTTGCTAAATGATAAAACATTGATTCAGAACCATGTCTTCTGACTCCAAACCCAAACCTTTAGACAACACTTAATCTATTCTGTCACCTTACGTCAGTCTGAGAGATGGTTGAGGCAGCCTTACCTATAGCCAGAATATGCAATTGTTTCTGTGGCATTGTCTGATTGGCATCTAAGACATGGTCTGTCCAAAAACAATTTCCCCCACTCCCTTGCTACAGCAGCTCAGATTCTACTTTTAGACAAACTGTTATTTTGGAATAAAAAAAGGTTCTCTAAGAGTCCCTTGTTAAAATAAAAATACTCCATAGGGGAAGGGAAAGTACAGTAACCATTATTAGTCCTTAACACCTTAACAGAGATTAATTTATCAGATAATGAGCAGTCACTTCAGAAAGTAGAGAACAAGACACTAAGGAAATGGGAAACAGGACAGAGAAATTGTGATGAGGTGGAAGACAGGAGCATGATGGGGAATGCAGGCCCAGGGAAGACCCCTTCGGGGCAGCATAAGGGCAATGTATATCCGAGAGCACACATGAGAGAGAAGTTAGAGATGGTTTGATTTCCCCGACAATGAGCTGTTCATCAAAAGACACATCTACTGATAGAAGTTTCAACATCCTCTCCCTTGAAAACACTCGAGAAGAGGAGAGACAACTATTTAGACACAGACCTGCTCAGAGACTGGACACTTGGTAAAATGGCCTCTTGAGATAACTTCAGACCCAAGAGTTTTGAGTGGGGATTCTGTGCCAAAATTCTAGCCCTTAGTTTTAAAAATTAGACTGGTTCGGGGCGGCCAGGTAGCACAGCGAGTAAGAGCACCGGCCCCAGTGTCAGGATGACCTGGGGATCAAATCCGGGCTCAGACACTTAGCACCCGCCCAGAAACACCTGGCCATGTAACCTTGAGCAAGTTACTTAACCCCAACTGCTTAAAAAAAAAATTAGACTGGTCCTCTTAAGTCACATTTCTGTTTTATCTGGATAAATAGAAACTCAATTGCCGTTTATTAAATTCACCTACATTTCTGTCAAAATCTTAGTAATAGAATCAATTTTTCATCTGGGCACTTGTTACTGTTATTTTTTATACCTTCAATTAGCAAAAAGGCTATTCAGTAAGGATTATTGTCAGTTGGGAGACAGCAAAACTTAATGAGTGCCAAGTATGTATGTTTTACTGAACTCAACTGAGAGCTACAGAAAAAGAAATAGGAGAGATGATTCTCACGCACAAGAAGCTTATAGTCTTATGAAAGTGCTACACAGTGATATATATACGTATATGTTATACATACATGTATAAAATTCACAAAGATATATACTGCTATATATTTGTGTGTAAAGTGATTTATATAGTGTGCATAGTACATATGTATATTATCTATTTATCTATCTTTGTTAACCTTAAAATATTATATAAATTTCAGCTGTTATTACTAAAATGATCAGTTCTACTAAATGTCCTAGTGCCCTTGTGATTTTATCCTAAAATCCCCATTCTATGAAACCCTTCCTTGGTGATTCCACCTATCCCTAATGGCTGCACTGCTTCCCACCCTTTTAACAACTGGGTGCATAGTTTGCATTAAGCTAGTTTGCATTTGCATTTGTTCTTGTGTTTTTTCCTATATGTTTGTCAAGTCTACAGCTCATTCTTAGAAGATTATAAGTTTCTTGTATGAATCATCTCTTTTGTCTTTTTCCATGATTCATTTGAATTGAGTAAATTATATGTACTAAGCATTTGGTAACTTCTGCTGTTGTGTATTCATACATGTATGAGTTTACAGGCACATAAAACATGCAATATATTAATATACTTATGTGTACACCATGTGTCTGCACACACATGCACACACACACATGCATTGCCACAAGGGGTTTGCTCTAGGGCTATGACATCCAGGTGGTATACTTCCTCCCTAAGGTGATCCCACCATCCCTGCAAATCTTGGGCTGTGTGGTACAAATGTGTTCTTTCTCCTGGCTCCATCCATAGGCTCGCCTGTCAAGTTCCCACTCCCAAGAATAACCCCATAATAACTCCTAGAGAGGTGGCTGGGGAGGGGGATAGGTAGATCTCTCTGGTGAATGGGCCACCCACTTTCCTAAAGCAACAGCACCTGAGTTAGACTGTCCTAGGTCTCCCCTAACACATGCCATCTCCTTCCAGGTTGTCCTCTGTGCCATGGCCAGAATATCCACTCCAGGCCCTCACCAAGTAAAAGAATTTCTAGGAATGGTTCTACTCTGGTGAGTAAGGAATCAACTTCTCTGCCTTATAGATGATAAAACTGAGGTTAAAAGTAGTTTTAAAAAAAGTGATTTTCTGATGCTTACATATAACTAGGAAATGTCAGAGGTTATCTTCAAACCCAAATTTCTCCTGATCTCATGTCCTGTGCTCTTTCTGTTACTTGAGAGAATTCACCTAAGACTCAAGAGAGAGACTTCTCAAATTTAGATAGTTCTCTACCTCACAACTCTGCTGTGCTTCCATTAATATAAGACCCCTCCATTTAACCTTAGTCTATGATAAGTAATTTTCTTTTTTGAGGGAGTGGGGCTAGAGGTCAGATAGGGGAAAGGGGAAGTAATTACTCTATAACTTTGGGAATAAGAATGCTGCCATGTGTTAGGCCTCATTGGCAAAAAAAAAAAAAAGCAGGCAATTTAACAGAAGAAAATTATTTTAAAAGAAGGAAAGAGGGAATCTCGACCTCCCATCATTCCAACTTTTCTGATTTCTTGTCCATAAAATCACTCAGGGAATAGAGACAATAACAGAGGGGTAAGTGTGCTTAATCAGAGATTTGAAAAACCACTAAGTCCAAAGAGACTGTGAAATTCCAGCCAGGGAATCTAACTGTGAGATTAAGTGGATTAGCCTACTGTACAGGAATCTGGGGAATGCAGGCTGCATGTGCTTTTGTTGTGGATTACTCAGCAGGCAACATTATGGTTTCACATCTTCCAGAAGCATATGGGCATGTGCCCCTTATGCAAACCAGCAAGAAAGAGCAGCTCCTGGCACATTACTTTTCCCGCATGGCACTGATTGATTTCAAGAGATACTAGATATTGTTTTTTTTTTTTTTCCAAAGAGATGTACAGGAGGTGGGGAGATGTACAGGAGAAAATGAAAAGACATCTGGACCTTTCATGGCAGCCACCATTTTCATTCTCAGAGGCAACCTTGCTGCTGCTAAGGAACAAGACCTAACGAGTTCCAGCCTCCATCTGTGGACAGGAATGGGACATGGGGACCTTCCTTCTGACGGACTTCATAGGTCAAGGACATTGCCACCTGATAGATGAAAGTCATTTTCAGGCCTGCTCACTACACAAGTAGTAAGGCCACAAGTAACCAATTAAAAGCAAAACAACTCCACACCAAACTCCAAGAAGTAGCAACAGTAGGTAGGTAAATGAACAAATGACTAGTAGGCAGAGTTAACAGTTTGTATTAGTGGCCTATAATAAATAATTAATATAGCCCTGGGACATATAAAGTCAGTGACATGGTATCTCTCCCTTGGCTCTAAATGGAGCTCCAGATAACCTACTTTGAACAGTACCGTGTTCACAGTATGTGGGGATTAAATGCTCAATATAATAAGTACTATTGAATTTCCCATCTCCATACAGATAAAGGGCAACTGCCACCCAAAACACAGTAATAACAGTAACTGGATGATAAAAAAAAAAGCCCTGCTTTTCATTACATCCTTAAAATGTTATAGGTTAAAATAATCTTAAAGGGTTTAAAAAACAGCAATTAAATCTTTCCATTTCTGTTTTCCAAGACTGCAGCTGAGAAAACGAAAGAGGCCTTAGTGCCACACCGTGCTAGCCTTGCTAATAACTCTCTGTGAAAAATCTCATTAATTCAGTCTGGCTCTTCAGATCAGCCGCTAAATCCTTGTATTGTCACTCATCCTCTGGCCTTTTCAGGATTTCCATAGCCTAACTAGCAGTGTCTCCATGGAAACCAAGCAGTCGTGCTTTGCACATCTCTACAACTTTTTGTTCCTGACAAAGCTTGACAAATCACATGCAGCATGGAGAGTTTAACATAGCGAACTAAATCCTGACCCACACTTATAAATGATAAACCCAAGCATACCAGCTTTATTATAAATGATTTCCTTACAAGATACTTAACCAAGCCGGTGAAATGCTGAACCAGACAAGATTCAAGAACAAGGCTCCGGGAAGAGGGAGGGGATGGAGAAAAACATCCAGACAACGCAACAAACAAACAAATAAATAGATAAATAAAAAACCGCAGGCGTTGGCGGCGGCGGGCTTCACAAACTAGTTTTCTGTACTAATTGACTCAAATTGAAACCAACAAAGGAAGGAAATGAGTGAGAGGGAGAATATTTCTCAGAGGTCACTTATCCCTCTTCTCTTTATTAAGTGAGAAAGAGTCCAATCCCCTAGCCTTGCAATTTTTTTCTTTCCCCTTGCTTCAGCAGGAGGATGGTCTTAGCAATCTAACAGGTCTTTCTGTCTCTAATGTTTCCCTTCTTGCTCAACATTCAAAGCCCCTGTAGGCCATTGGTCCCTTTTGAGGGTTCTGAAAAGCTATGAAAAAACGGGAATTAGAGGAAGGAGAATATAGACATCCTAACCAGGAACAATACCATGCTTCCTCAAAATTAAAAAAGAAAAAAGAAAAGAAAACCACCAGGAGAAAAAAAAACAACCAGAATCCTTCAGCTGCATATTATTGTGCACTCCCAAGGTAGACAGAGCTAAGTTTGTTCGCCCATGTGCCAAGCAAGACATACCCTTGTTCACTGTCCCTCACACTTTGTATGGGTGATGGGGGGTGTAAGCCTCTCTCCAAAATAGGAGCTTTGCCATAAAAGTCTAGGTCTGAGAGGAAGAGGGTGAATGGGAAGGAATAAGGGGCAAGCCTCATTACCCTGGCTACTGCCTTAGAAGTGGGGGTGGGGCTGAGGAAAAGCTGGAAAAAGGGGACTTTGGAGCAAAAAACACAGGCTTTCATCCTCAGGTACTACTTCTTCCCAGGGTTCCTGTCGGAATCCTAAAAGAAGGCTGCTTAAATGGATTATAAACTTTTTCTTCTGCCTTAACCTTGGTATGGGGTTATGCCAAAGGGAAAGCAGTGGGGTATTGGATATGGGCACCAACTCTTGGTGGAGAGTGGTGGTACCCTCCATTTGTTTACTGCTGTCTTTGCCTTTCAATCAATTAACAATGAACAAGGCTTTATTACGGGACTACTCGACTTTGGGTACTTCTGCTAGGTGCTAGAGACATAAATAGAGAGAGTGAAACAATCCCTCAGGAGGGGCTTTCATAGACTCCCATGCTGGTCTCCCAGGAGGCTGCTGGCCCGAATAAATTGCACTATCAGATCTGTCCTCTTCTCCCCTAACCCGTTGCCTCTGATAATAAAAAGTGAACAGCAGTGGAGGAGGGGTAGGGTGTGTGATGGCATATGGCAGAGTGTTGTAACAGACAGGAGTGCTGGTTCTGAAGTCAGAGGACCTTTGTTGGTGTGTAAAGTTGTCCACAACTTGCCCCTTCTACTTTTCAAGTATTCTTGAGCTTGACTCCTCTCCATGTACTTTCTGATCTAACTACACTGGGCTCCTTACTGCCTCTCATATGATTCTTCACCTGCTTTTTCTCCATACCTGGCGTGTTGTCCTTCCTTGCCCCTGACTCCTGGCTTCCCTCTGGACTCAGTTCAGATCACACCTTCTTCGAAAGGACATTCCCAGACACCTCATCCCTGCTGCTAGTGCCTTCTCTCTCAGATCGCCTTCCATTTATCCTGTAACTGTTCATTTATGTGTTTGTCTCCCCCATTGGAATGAGAGCTCCTTGAGAGTAGGGACTATGTTTCTACTTTTCCTGAATTCCTAGAGCTTAGCAAATAAAGTAAGCAGCTAAGTGGTCCAGGAGATAGAACACTAGACTTGGAACCAGGAAAACTCATCTTTATAAGTTCAAATCCAAACTCAGATACCTAATAGCTATGTGAACCTGGACATGTCACCTAACCCTGTTTGCCTGAGTTTCCTCATCTGTAAAATGAGCTGGAGAAGGAAATGGCAAATCAGTCTAGTATCTTTGCCAAGAAAAACCCAAATGGGGTCATGAAGAGTCGGAATGACTGAAACAACCAAATACAATACACTTAAATTCTGATTGACTCACAGCGACTCACAGTAATCACAGATTACTTCTGACACTCCCTGTTTGACCTTGGGAGAACCCCAGCCTCTTTGAGCCTCAGACACTAGCAAAACTGAAAACATTCTTTAGGCTCCCAAAAGAGAGCTTCCTTGGAAGTTGTCTTCTTGCTTTTGGAACTTAGGTGATTTTAAGAAGCATTTTTCACCATGTAATAATTCTTGTTCATCATAATAAAGAAATTAAAAAGTAAAGAAAGAACTTAGAACTAGAACCGGTTTCTAGTTTGTAGCTCTGTCACTAACTGATTGTGTGACCTTGGAGAAGTCACAACTGCTCTATGCCTCAGTTTCCCTATCTGTAAAATGAAATTAGTTTAGATTATGGTTTTATTTTCTTTCAGCTCTAAAAGTCTAAAATATTATGACTTATTTTCAGGATCCATGATAATGTTTGTATTAACCAGAGATTTGATTAAGCAGAACCTCAGCCATGCCAGAGAACAAAGACTAAAAATTAACTAAGAAAATCATTTGTTGGCTGGGACATTTTTGACCTGTATTCCTGCTTACCACTTCTGAGTTTTGGATGACCTAACTTGGGGACCAACAAGCCAGATCCATTTTGAATTGAAAGTCTCACGTTCAGACTCTGAAAACACTAGAAATGAGAGAGCCAAGAGCTCCCCTGTAAGGATCCTGGTTCTCTTTCCTCTAACCTCAGCAGGCACACCTCAGCCATAGTAGCCCCTATATGTAATAGCCTGGGCACCAAGGAAGGTGCAATCTCTGAGCTCACACGTAATAGCTGTATGTTGAGTGCAGCTGAATTCCCCTCCTGGCATGGGCTCTGGGAAATCAGACAGTCCTCATTGGTTAGAGGGACATTGCCAACACTGGTAGACCTAAAATTAGACCCACCAGCTGTGTTTTGGTTTTACAGGCACGTGCATGTCTGCTTCATTCTTGAGAGCAGTTTGGGTGTTGAAATATATATAAAACCTGCTCTCTGAAGTACAGGGAAAGCACAAGATTCTTGTGCATTTTCTTTTATTTATTGTTTCTCTTCTGGGGCCCCACAAGCTTCTCTTCAATGTCTGGGAATGAGATTTCCTTCTTCAGAGTATATTTTTTTTTCCCTTCTAGCCCCTGCTTCAGCAGATCTCCCCTCTCCCCACCCCCAAAAGTCTGTCAACACTGATGTTCAGGAAGCCCAGACAATTCCATAGGGTCTTCCCATGGGACCAAAGGACCAAGCGCCCTACTCAGTACATCCACAGAGCCTTAGTCTCTCCAGGC
The DNA here is from genome assembly GCF_028583685.1 of Petaurus breviceps papuanus. Taxonomy (NCBI): domain Eukaryota; kingdom Metazoa; phylum Chordata; class Mammalia; order Diprotodontia; family Petauridae; genus Petaurus; species Petaurus breviceps. The sequence goes on from NW_027185810.1 coordinate 2,317,923, forward strand.
CTGGGAAGAAGAGGACCAGTGGAGTCTATCCTTCTACATCCCAGCATGCAGTGTAATTTTGAAATTATACTGGTTGTAGGAAAAAAATTCAGGCTTTCCAATCTGGCCCTCATCTCCAAGGCAGGATCATACTGTCCAAGATAGATGACTTCCTATATTTTTCTCAAAAATCTTCAGGGAAGAAGAATCCCAATCTCATAATATAGCTTCACTCAGAATTCAGTTCAATTTAATAAATGTTTATTAAATGCCTTTTGGGGGGCATGGTTCAATGCCAGACTCTGGTGGTACAAAGCAAAAAATGAAACAATGCTCCCTTCCTCCAGAGTCCCAGGCAATGCACTTAAAAAGAGAGGAAGAGGAAGCTTTTCTACTGCTCTTAAAGCCTGATGAGGGGACAGTCCTTCCTGTTCTGTCACCGGTCTTCTTTGACACAGCTCTCCAGTCACAGGGACCAACAGGGATTGTGCATCCCCACCTAAATATGTCCTTCAGGGATGACAGTCCATCCCCACAAAGCCAGAATGTGTGCCCAGTTCTGTGCCAGGTGCCACTCCAGCATTGTCCCCATAAGCATATGTGAACTATATAGATTTAAATTGATGAAACAGCAGTAAGCAGAACCAAGAAAGCAATAGATTCAACAGCTACAACAAGGTATATGGTAAGAACAAAAAGATGAACCTGAGCCCTATGTAATTATAATGATTAAATTCAACCTGGAGAAGAATTGAGAAAATGCACATCCTTCCCTTTATTTCAGAGGTGGGGGTATACAGTTATGATATAGCATATACATTGTCAGATCCAATCAACGTCTTGGCTGGTTTTATTAAACTGTTGTTTTTCTTTTTTCCTTTTAAATCTTTGTTAAAAGACATATCTTCTTGTGGGAGTGGGGAGGGGGAGGAATATATTAAGAAAGGAATGTGATAAATGATGTAAAAACACCAGGCATAAATAATTTTTTGTTATTTTAAAAATCAGTTCGTCATCTAACTTCTACTTTACCTCTTTCCTTGGGTTCTGATCTCAGTGAAGAGCAACAATGATTCTTTTCAACAATCATTCATGGACTTGGACAGGCATACATGCATTAATTTTAGAAAAAGGCCTGGGGGGCATGGCTGAAGAGAGGTATACACTATGACTCTTTCTACTAGTGATAATAGTAGTAACATACCACCTTTTCCCCCAATGAGTTCAGTGTGCTTCACAGACATTTATTTTATTGATCCTCAAAGGCACAAAGAGGGGTAGGTATGATTAACCCCTTTCATAGGTGAAGAATGTACATCTCAAGGGCTGAGCCATCCATCAGGAAAGAGACTATATATCTTGATTCCATAGCTCTATCCACTCCCAACACTGGACCTCAGTGCAAATGTTGGATTCTCTGGCCTCTATAGCATTAAGCATTTCCCAACAATAACACTAGCCATTTCTAAATGCTCCCGCCCTGTGGATGTGGTGACATTGAAAGGATGCATTTATTTTCCTGAATCGACAAGGCAGGCGTCCTTCCACATGATTTATATGTGTGTGTGTGTGTGTGTGTATAACAAGTACCTAAATATATAGAACATATTTTTCAGATATATGTATTTTGCAACAGCTGCACAAAGCAGTTTAATGACTATATCGCAAACACAGCAGTTCACATAACAGATGCTATTTAAGTTTTCTAGGTTGCCCACTATAGAGAAGCTGAACATGTAGCCCATCAAGAAGACAGCAGATGGACCTGCTGTTTCAATAAATGGACTAACGTTAGCCCGATACATTTTACTTGCACAGCTAAAATATACCAAGTTGATTCAGTAATGGAATTTTATGGTCAGTGATGGAAGCAAGATGTCCATCACTGTAAAAGAACCAACATTTGAATAATATTCATGAAAAATTAACTTTATATCCATAATCATCATTTCTTATGACATTAGCACCAAAGGACCTTGCTTATGATCTCGTTCAACTCTGTCCTACTTGTCATTCAAAATGAAGAAGAATTAAGTGATTCACCCAAGTTCACAAAACTACTTAATAAACTAAAGGAGCCAGAACTAAGTTCTCCTGTCATCTTATCGATGAGAGCAAGTGAAATGCAATGGAACAATATTAGGTATGCATGGCAGTTAAAGCTGGACAGAGGAGCCTGGGCTGCCCCAGGACATGGAGACTCCCCACTCATGGGAGGACCTCAGATAGAGGCTGGATGATGTTCAGGACAGGCATGGGGGTTGTAGGATAAATGGGAGGCTACAGTCCAATAGGACCAGAACCGTGACAATTCAGTGGCAGGCCACCAGAAAAATCTCTCTACTCATTGTTTTTTTCACTTATCCAAGGGAAACCAGGAGGCAAGCCCTAAATGCTTCTTACTTCTTTTGCCAAGGATCCAGAGATGGTACCAAGTGGGTAGTTTGACCGAGGGTTGTCTACCTGTCAAACCTGAATGCACATGTCCTAAGAGGAATCCAGAGAAGACAGAAACTTACCAAGAAATAGAAAGGCAAAAAGGTCATTTGATTCAGTATGATTACAGGTTACAAAAGCAGAGTCTCATGGTCTTTCCAAAATCTGGGTTTTAAGCAGGGTTTTGTGTGTGTGTGTGTGTGTGTGTGTGTGTGTGTGTGTTTGGGGGTGGAAGATAAGATGGAGGATAATTTGTCAAAGATGTTACAATGAGGATTTCTTTTTAGCTGTGTGTTGGACTAGAGGGTCATTGAGGTCCCTTTCTACCTTAAAATCCTTAAAATTTTATAGCTACTTGTCAGAGATGTTGTAGGAAAGATTCCTTCTTCAGGTATATACTGAACTGTATGACTTCTGAGGTCCTAGGCCAATCATTCATATTCTCTCTCTGTCTCTGTCTGTCTCTCTGACTGTCTGTCTATCTCTATCTCTGTCTCTCTTTGTCTGCTCTCTGTCTCTCTATGTCTCTATCTCTCTTTCTCTGTCTCTGTCTCTCTCTGTTTCTCTCTCTCTGTCTCTCTGTCTCTGTCTCTGTCTCTGTCTCTCTCTCTCTCTCCCTCTCTCTCTCTCCCTCTCTCTATCTCTGTCTCTCTCTTCCCCTCCTTCCCCTCCCCCCTTTCCTCTTCCTCTCCCTCACCCTCTCTTTCTAGCTCTGACTCTGACTCTCTTTCCTTCTTTCTTCTCACATGCAAAATGATCCTTCTGCAGAAATTAGCACATCTGGAAATAGGTACATAAATGACCAAGTGAACTCTGCATTAGTTTTGGAAATAATTGGAGGTCATATAAACCAAAATATAAATATACTAGAAATGAAAATGTCAAGTTACCTATGGCTAGAGTTAAACAATTGAAACCACTATAGTGTAGTATAAGGCCATGCTCTGTGACCAGGGCAGCAGTTCATGTAACAAATGTAATTTAAATTATCTAAGCAGATGCCTAGTACAGATAAGTGAGACATAAGAAACAGAGGAGACTGAAACAGAAAGCAGAGAGGTCAGACTGAAAGAGTTACAGCTCTTCTTTCATCAGATTTAGCAAACTGTACTATTCCCTTCAGGGAAGAAGTTTATTAACTTTGAAACATTCCCATTAGATGGTGGTGGTAGCTAAAAGAACCAATTGGACCAGAGATATGATACTCATTGGGTATCAACAAAAATCAGGCTAGATATGCCACCTAAAAAGAAGAGATGGAAAATAACATTTGCTAGGGATTAGGTCCAGCAGAGAGCAACATGATAACATCAGTTGAAGACATCTGTAGCTTTGAAGTATTGGAGATATAAGTTGTCCCCTAGTAATACATATCCCCGATATGGGCACTCATTCATGTAGGTGACTATTTCCACACATGATTTCTATGGAGAGTCACTCTCCATTAGGAATGTGTGTGTGTATTTGTGGGAGAGGGAACTCAAGGATTATAGGGGGAATCTTTTAGTTATTACTATACTGCATTTAAATGTTTTGTTATGAATTGTGTCATCTGGCTGACAGGTAAAGGTAGACACATGGATGGGGGCTTGTGAGCTATAGTTTGGAGAAGATTCTGACTCACAAAGCATCTAATACCTGAGTTAGCTATCTGAGGGTCCTTAAGTAACACATATTAATAGCAAGATTTCCACATACGGATTCTAACATGTTATCTGTTACATCTAAAGATAATGATAATTAATGTCAAGAGAACAGTAAACAAAATGAATTCTTCTTTAATTTGTATTTTATTTCTAAAAGATAAATGTTAATATTACATCCATGTCATTTCTTTAAGAAAACCTCCCTGTGATGCTTTCTGTGTGTCTGAGTCCTAAAACATGATTTCAAAAGAATCAAAATAATAAGTATAATAGCCAAGATGCAATATGGTTATAAGTTGACTATACAGTATTATTAAGGATGACTTATTGTGAGAAGTGGTATCAAATGGATGTTTCAGAATATCTACAAGTGGAGTAGGACATCAGTCAGTTATATAGAGAGAATGAAAGGGGACAATTGGTCAATCTGAGTGGTTGGTGCCCCCAAGTTATTGAAGAAAGTTAAGGAAAGTTACTAAAATGCTAAGTCATCATCTATGCAAGGTTTATGGAAAGACCTAAATAGAAACCAAATAAAATGAGGTCACCAAAAGGTTTCCAAATGCCTCACTTCAGGGAGTCTCGACTCTTATGGAATCACACATCCAGCAAAATGTCAAATGTTAATTTGTTAGGCTATGAGCTTGGCTAGCCACCATTGCTTTCCTATGCAAATTTTAAAGGAATTTGATTCTTTGGATTGAAACAGAAGGGTCTCGTCAGAGAAAAGGAGCATCTTGGCTACATGTGGGGGAACTTGAGGTGTCCTTTCTTATCTCTCCTACCAGGTCAACCTCTGTCGTGTCCCTCTCAGATCCAGGGTTCTTAGACCTTTATTGTGTCAGGGATCGATTTGGCAACCTAGTGATACCTATGGTCCACTTTTCAGACTACTATCTAAAATGTAAAAAAGTAAATACTTAGGATTAGGAAAGAAACCAATTATATTAAAATACAGTTATCAAAATACTTTTAAAAGCAAGTCCACAAAATTAATATTAAGATTTCCTGCTCTTGAGCAGAGCTTCTTAAATTATGGGTTGTGACCCCATATGGGGTCATGAAAAATTTGGCAACAGCAAAAGGTTTCTGATTGTGCAACGACCAAAAATTCATTTAAAATCAAATTCAGAATGAATCCAAGGTGTTTCTGGCAGCATTTGCCCATGTTGCATCATGCAGCTTCACTATAACCTCTGTTCTGAACACAAAACATACACACTTTGCACTGTGCATGCCCTCAGGCCATGCAATGCCAAACACTGCCTGAACTCAGAAAGGGATCCGTAGTAGAAAAAGTGTAAGCTATGGATTAGAGGCTCCTCTAGCTGAGAATCCCTGGTGAATGTTCTCAACATTCTGCTCACTCTCATATGGGTCTGCTGGAATGGAGATGCCCTGTCTGACCCATTCTCAGAACCCAAAATAGTCATTTGACCTCTAAGACAAGAACAAGAAAGATGTTTATCCAATGTTTCCCCATTTCCCCTTTCCCTATTCTCTTCTCTGTCTGTCTGTCTCTCTATGTCTCTGTCTCTCTCTGTCTCTGTCTCTCTGTCTCTCTCTGTCTCTCTCTCCACTGTCTGAGATAATAGATGTGATCAGTTACACATGAGGTTTATAGTCCTATCAGCACTTCTGTGGAAGTCTCTGGGGCTCTGAGGCTAGCCAAGTCAGGGAATCAAGTTTTCCAATTACTTCTCACCCTTGTCAATAGGACACAAGTGTCCTTTGACAAGGAAAACTAACATGTCCTCAGAGGCCAGGCAGATGGTCATATTTCTCCCCTGGGAGTGGGACTATGAGGAGAAAGTGTGATACTATTGGGAATCCTGAAGATCTGTCTTTCCAAGGGGATGATTATAAGATTCCACAAGGGAGAGAAGAAAGAAGTGAGCTGTGGAGGTGAGAAGAATTCTGATGGCTTCCATCATATCAGGACTGAAGAACCTGGGATGAGGGGAATGGAGTGGGAGGAGGGCAGGAGGAAGCAAGAGAATGATGAAGAAGAAGGAAGTAGATATATAATACAAGAAGTAGGAAAAGGAGAAGACAGCTGTCTGGTGTATCAGCCTATCTAGAATCCATGTTGAAAGGACCTTATGTTCTTATTACATTAACTTAAAACATACAAAGCAAGATGTAAATCCTGATAAGCTTCTTGTGATCAAAAATGAAGTACAGTCACTGGCCACTCCATAAAGTCTGGTATGCAGGTGGTATAGGGGTAAGGGCACAAGAAAAAGAGAGGAGGAAAATGGTTCCTTCCAGTCAAATGCCAAGGAGAAAAGACTTGCCTGTAACCAGCATGATTATTTTGGTGACATTGTTGGTAGAATTGAGTGAAAGGAGGATGGAATCTAGTAGAACCAAAAACGTGCATTTATTTTGTTCAGGAATTAGAGTGGCAGCCTACTCCAATCAATCTGGTCTCTGGCATTCTCTACCTTTCTCTGGGCAGGTAGAAGAGGGAATGAGTGAAGTGTGGTGGTGCATACCTGTAATTCCTGCTGCTGAGGAAGCTGAGACTTGTGGATTGTTTGAGTTTAGGGGGAGACCGTTGTTCCATGCAGATGAAGAAGCAGAGTGAGGAAGATTAACTTTTTCACCCATGGTTAACTAAGGAAGTGCCAGAGCTGGGAATCAAGCCCACATCCCTCAAGTCTCCAAGGACAACAGTCTTTCCACTCAACTGTTATACCTGCTTGGTCTTGGTTCAGACAGATGCTAGGGTGCTGGTATAATTTTGGTTTAATCATTTTAGAAGGAAAAAAAAACAAATCTAGGTTCAATTTCAGTTTGAACTAGTACATTCAGCAATTGTTTTTAAAGTAACAAGTGAAACTTTGGCTCAGATCATGGTTCACTGAGGAATCAATATGTTTGGGCTAAGTTCCATGTTCAACAATTCAATGCCTAGCATTCCAGATTGGGGATCACAATTTGGTTCAGTTTAAGTTACTGAATTTACTTGGGTCTTCATTATTGAAATAATAACACTCATAATTGCATTGCCTACCTCATAGGATGGCAGTAACCTTAAAGCAATATACAAATGTGGGCTTCTTTTATTGTAAATACATCTATAAATTGTCAAAGGATTCATGCTCATCATCCAGAGACAACAGAGGGTTGTGGGAAAAGACCCAGATCTGGAAGCAGGATGATTTAGGTTCAAATCCTACCTCTGACAGTAACAAGTTAGGAAACCTCTCTGAATCAAGCAATTCATAGGTATTTATTAATGTACCTGGCACTGAAAATACAGAATACAATGAATGAAACAGCTTCTACTAGCAAGGAACTCACATTGTAATCGAAAAGATATGAGGTTCATCTTTAAGTATAGAGGGCCTGAATCTGTGATTTCATTGGCATAGGGAACTCCTAGAAGAAGAAATACCTTCTAATAATACTGGTTGGTACCCTCTCAGCAACTTAAGTGACCTGCCCAGGGTCACACATCAAATACGTTTTAGAAGCAGGACTTGAATTGAGGTCTTCCTGGCTCCAAGGTCAGTTTTCTATTCACTACTCCACATGTAGCTCACATCAGCATATGCAAGATAAACATAAGGAGAATCAATACAAGTAAATACAAGATAGTCTGAGGGGGAGAGCACCAGCATTGGGCTGAGTAAGGACTTCGTGTAGAACTTCCATGTTGAGGGAAGAGAGGGATTCCATGAATGAATGAATGAATGAATAGGCATTTATTAAGTATTTAGAACATGCCAGGCACTGTGTTAAGAGCTGGATAAACAAATACTAAAAAAAAAAGGAATAGTGCCTGACACCAAGGAGCACACATTCTAATCGGCGAAAACAATATAAATTGGGTAGAGGTGTTTGGCTCTATAAGTCACAGCGATGGGGCGTAGAAAGAAGCACAGGGCAAGTGAGTGTCTAGATAAGTCGCATGGATGTGATTATTCCAAGCTGGTGCTTCCTCTGTACAACGGGGATGCACACCTATTTCCCAGGATGATAGAACAATAACAATGTATTGTTGTTTTAGTCATTTTATTATTACACTTAGGAATATATGACAAATAATATTATTATCACAGCTAGCATTTATAAAGTGCTTTTAGACTTGCAAACTGCACATTATCTAAATACAGCCCCATAAAGGAGGTGCTATTATCATCCCCACTTTACAGATGAGGGAACTGAGGCTGAACGGTTAAATGATGTGCTCAGGGTCATGAAGATAGCAAATGTCTGAGGCAGGATGTTGAATCAGGTTTGCCCGCTCAAAGGCCAACCTTCCACCCACTGTGCCACCTAGCTACATGCCCAAGAATGAAATGAAATAATATGAGTACAGGGATGTGACCCATTCCCTTGAGGTATCCCAGATGATATGGGGGTGCGAATAAAGAGTACAATGCAGTTTCATGGCCCATTAGCCCTACTGTAGGGCAGCAGTGACCATAGATTTAGAACTGGAAAAGACTTTAGAGCCCATCTAAACCCTTTCATTTTACATAAGGTAACTTATGATAAATTAAGGTCCCACAGGGAATAGGAAATGGAGCCACAATTCAAGGCAGAGGCCTCTCACCCCCTAAACACAATTCTTTCCATTGCACAAGATCATACCACATTCACCAGTCAAGATAGATGGGAGAGTGACAGGTGAGACCTAAGCTAACCAGGTCCTGTGTTATTAATAGCACAATGAGGAAAGTCTAAAATTCCACCCACAAGTTATCAGGCAGCCCCATCCCATCGCAGGAGGAATTTTTTTTCCTCATAGGAGAGATCTTGCAGTAAAGGAAAGAAAATAAATCACCTCCAGAGAAGTATCTCAGATAGCAGTCATACTTCAGCAGCTCCTGGAAAATCTCTATACAATCTGGGGGCTTGGGAATGGGTTTTCCTGAAACTGAGTTTTAATAACATACTGCTGCTCAGGTTTGCAGAATGATTGAAACCCTTGGTACTAATTGAAGAAGGGGACTAAGGAGGGAGTCGGGATAGGAGTAAACCCTTCTCTGTCATTGCTGGAAAAGTTCTGCTGTGGTTTAGGGAGACAAATAACCTAGTGTGTCTAGCCTTAGGGTATGAAGAGGGGGAGGGGTGTGGTTACAGATGGGGGAGAGCAGAAATCTTTTCAGTTGGGCCTTTCCTGGGGTTGGCAAGGCAAAAGGGCCTCAGCCCAGTGGGTTGGTAAAGAAGTACCAAAATATTTATTTTTTTTAAACTCATGTTTTTACAAGAAGACATCCAGAAGCCTCAGTAACACACACATTTTATAAATCTGTCAATCAGCACATATGCTAATTTTCTATCCCAAATAGCACAGCACCACATGCCCCAAGACACTGGATAAATAGTGTTTGATGACGATGGATGAAAGACAGTTATGTTTTTCTACCTTAATTCCTCGTATCAATATAGATTCAATGCCACAGGGAGAGTAAGGGCACTCAGCATCTGGAGACCTAAGAATCAGGAAGTCTGGTTTCTTACTTGACACCTTTTATACTTTTATAAGTAGCCTGCGTCTCTCGGTGAAGGGAATAACTTTACTCTTATAAGGCTTGGACTCCAGTAAAGTTTAAAATTGGAAGGGAAAAAGACAGAATTCCAGAAATATAAAGGGAGAACCCTTTCAGATATAAAGAACACATTCTATGCCTTAGAAAAAGTCAGAGGCTTAAATAATTCAACTGTATATGAAAAGACCAGCAAAGCAACTGGATTTGGTTGTAGGGCATAGTCCAGGGGTGGGGAACCTGTGGCCTCCAGGTCATATCATAGACTGACTCCATATCTTAGTCCCAAGTCATTCATCTGCACGAGATCCCTATAGAAATATGGGCAATATAACTGCTCACCATAAGTAAGGGTGAGTTCTAACACCGAGACAACCGTGATCTAAACCAAAAGGACTGACTGTTTAGAAAGACTAGGTACTTTCTTCCTCCTTTCTAGAGGTCAAAAATTTCAGTCAGAGCTCTGAAGAGGTCAAAGAGGAAAGGTTTCTGCCAATTCAAGGTTAAGAGTTGTTTCATCTGTTGAAAAGAGCAAGGGAATAAACTCTAACACAACAGATAAAAGAAATCCATCCAAATCCATCTATCCAAACCAGAAGATGAAGGTAATGAAGCCTGCAGCTACCGTGTTTCCCCGATAAGAAGACACTGTCTTATTAATTTTTTTGGACAGAAAAACACCAGAGGGCTTATTTTCGGGGGAGGGCTTATTTTAGAGGAATCTTACACAGTAAGGGGAGGGCTTATTTTCGGGATAGGTCTTATTATCGGGGAAACAGGGTACCTATGGAAGAGGGAGTTGAGGAATTTATGTTACACAGCCTGAACTGGGCCCTGACTGCCGCAAGGCAATCCCACTTTTTGTTGTGTTCAGTCATGCAGCTGTCTCTGACTTTTTGTGACCCCACAGACAACAACTTTGTTCATGGCATTTTCTTGCCAGAGATAATAGATTGGCATGCCATTTCCTTCTTCAATGGATTAAGGCAAACAGAGGTTAAGTGACTTGCCTAGGGTCACACAGCTGGTTGAGGCTGAATTTGAACTCAGGTTTTCTTGACTCTGACTCCAGACCCAGTGTTCCATCCTCTGAGTCACCTAGCTGCCTCCTACAGTGTACACAATACACCATAGTAAATGACCATAGTAATCTAGTGATTGAAAAATGCAAAGATCCAACTTTTGGTACAAAAAAATTTACTATCTAAAAAAAATTACTGGGAAAACTGAAAAGCAGTTTGTTAGAAACTAAGTATAGACCAACATCTCACACTATTTACTAAGATAAGGTCAAAATGGGTACATTATTTAGACATAAAGGGTGATAACATAAACAAATTAGGGGAGCATGGAAAATTATTTTACCTATCAGATCTATGCATGAGGGAAGAAGTTATGACCAGTCAAAAGACAGAGAGCATTTCAGGATATGAAATAGTTAATTTTGTTTACATTAAATTAAAAAGGTTTTGCAGTCCTGCTATACCTCCATTATCAATTCACTATCCCACTTTCCCCGGTGTCTCTTCCAAGCCTTTTCAGCCCAGTCTGGCAGTATCAATTCACCATAAGAATCCCAATACTGTAGGAGTTGACAAGTGGCCCAAGCAAATTGTCTGGCTGGATATAGCAGCAGCCCAAGCTTGCTGAGGGGTCAGATTCACAGCTGAGTGTCCTGCTTCACCTAGTCTAACAATAAATTGAAACATTATGCCCTTGGAAGAGGCAACACCCATGATCAGCAGAATGGTTCGTCCCTCATCAGTGCTATGCCCTGTAGTGCATTTCATAATGACCCCCCTGAGAAGGAAAGAACTTGAAATCCCTGTAGTTCAGGAGCTGGGAGCTGCCTCGTCCATATGTGTGCCTTATTACCTTTGTGTTGTAAGCTTCTAACCATCTGTCCCCTCCCCCCAGATTCCATGTGTTTTGTGGGAGAATACATTCTAGGTTTGGGGGTGAAATGCTTTGCAGCTAACATTCTTACCATGCCATGCGAGGAAATGCACTTGCTGAAAGTGAATCAACTGGCTTATTGTTAAGGGGAAGCATACCAGTGGGGGTTCATGGGCTATTCTGTTAGACCAAGCACTTGCAGGATTCCCCTTCGAACCTGAGGAAGCAGCTGTACATTTGGAGAGTCAACCTGCCAATGCCAGTGTGAGTTGGGGGAGTGAACCCAGAAAGGGTGCAACATTCCCAGCAACTTCAAAGTGCTAGGGCTGAGCCAGAACCAAACTAGGAACACTAGCTCAGAGAACCTGTAAAAAGCTTGCTCCTTCCTGGGGCAGGTCAGAAGAGTGTGACCTTGGGCGAAACCAAAGCTTTGGGCTTCCACACTAGGGCTTTTCTGGGGTGACTCTGCTCTCACTCTGAGATTAGGGGACAGGGCCAAAACCCTTCAAATTGGCTTTGTTGACCAATCACTCACTCCTTCGGTATGACATATAATGATAATGTCTGGCAGGGCTGGGCTTGGGTAAAACTGGAAAATAAATGAAGTTTGGCATTGAGCCCCAAGTCCCTTACCATCCCTTGCATGTCCAGTGATCTAACCCACTCTCACCTCTAACAAAACTCCTTCTCAGGAAAACAAACAAACAAAAAACCCTGCTCTCAATCCTTTGTGAGAATTTAAGGCAATGTGCAACCTCTCCAGGAATATTTAATTTTTAATCTTTGCTTCTTTCTAATTGTGGAATAAAAGACTTTGTTGTCAGAAGAAGAAACTTCGGTTATCAAACAAGAAAAAAAACAGTATTTGGTAAAAGAGAAAGCCCTTCCTGTCCCAGCAATCACCCTGTGGTAGGCTATAAGACCAGTCTTTGTCACCGGGCAGTTTTATCTCCCATTCTGCCTTGTTTTTCTGTATGCCAATTTTTTCTTTTTCACTCCAGTAGTCAAGGATTTGTGATTTTATCAGATGAAGTCCCCTCCTCACATTAGTAAAATATCTTAAAAACCTATCACAAAGGGGCTCCCCTTCTGATGCTAAGTATCCAGAAATTCTAAAATAGCTTTTGTAGAGCATTGCCCTTCCCGTTAGCCATTCCCTAACATACTCTGTGATCCGGTAACACTAGCCTCCGTTCCTCCTACACCATTTCCAGACTTCAGGCATTTTCACTTAATGTCCCCATACCTGGAACTCTCCTTCCTCATCCCCACTTCCTGGCTTACCTGGCTTCCTTTAAGCCCAACTTCAAATCCCATCTTCCTTTGAAAAGCCTTTCCCAATCCCCTTTAATGTTATTGCCTTCCCTTCTGAGATTATGCCCCATTCATCCCATATATGTCATCTATGTATGTGGTGTCTGAGTCTAGTCTCCCTCATTAGACTCTGAACTCTTTGAGTTCAGGGACTATCTTTTACCTTTCTTTGTATCTGCATGGCACTTAGTAGGTACTTAAGTGTTTATTGACAGACTGTTCCTGTACCTTTTGCAGATGAGAAAGCTGAGGTATGGTAGGTGAAATTTAAATCCGGTTTTCTCTTTATTTCATGTCCAGAGCTATTTCCATTCTCTCACCCTGTCTCAAATAACAGACCTATAAATAATGCTATCTGTCACTGAACCCATACTACCTGAAGAAAGGGGATCAAAAGTGTGGTTCTGTGACAGTCACAAAGTAGAAAGAATTTGGGAATTGCTGCCTATTTCAAAAATAAGGACTTTTAAAAAAAAGTCTCATGTCACTGGAATGGAACAGAATAGAATGTGACTTCTCCCATTCAGGACAAAATTGTTGCTGTAATTTCCAGCACAGTTTGGCTGGTGCATGAAGAAGGTCATGAAGCCCAGAATGAGGTGATCAGTAAGGTGCCTCTGCCTCTAAGATTCTAAGCTAGACAAGGCAAATAAAAAGGTTATTTACCTGTATTAAGGCAGCCTGCCAAAGTCCTAAGTTTAAGCAGTACGTTTGATATTTGAACTCTAGTTTTTGGAAGTTCAGAGTTCTTACTTACTTTGCTCAGAAAGTAGGCCTGGACTTTGGCCAGGAAAATGATATAACTCTACCTCCCTTTAAGTGGCCTTCCTCTTTCTCTCCCTCATTGTACATTGGTGCTTCCCAGATACCTATTCTGGTTTGAAGAACCATAACCAGGGCAAGGCAACTGGGGCTCCAGCCCAGAGTTCTGGACTTTCAGGGCTGCTAATAAGTCCTGCACTCCTTCAAAGGGATAGAAACAACTACACCAAGCACCTTGTTATCAGTGTAGCTAGTTAAAATGAAAGATACACAGATTTGTAGCCGAAAGGAATCTCAGAGATCATCTAGTCCAGAGGTGGGGAACCTGAGACCTCGAGGCCACACATGGCCCTCTAGGTCCTCAAACATGGCCCTTTAATTGAATCCCTATTTGATTCAATCTTTATTCAGTCAAAAAGCCACACTTGAGGACCTAGAGGGCCACACGTGACCCAGAGGATGCAGCTTCCCCAACCCTGATATAGTTTATCCCTTCATTTTACAAATGATAATATGAGGTTACGTGACTTGCTTGCGGTCACACAGGTAGAAAGTGCTACTGCCAGGATTAGCATCAAAGTCTTCTGGCTCAAAATCCAGCAATCTTTTTATTGCAAGGGATGGAGCATGTACTTCACCTGTGCAGGTTTTCTCCATTTCCCCATGCCAGTATGTCCTAGAGGCAAGGATTAAAAGTAGGTCCTCCAGGGACAGCTAGGTGGCACAGTGAGTAGAGCACCAGCCCTGGAGTCAGGAGGATCTGAGTTCAAATGTGACTTCAGACACTTAACACTTACTAGCCATGTGACCTTGGGCAAGTCACTTAACCCCAACTGCCCTGCCTTCCTCCCTCCAAACCCCCCCCCCCCAAAAAAAAAAAGCCGGTCCTCCTGGCTCTGAAAGCAGCTTTTTTCTACTATGTTTTACAGCCTCCATGATTCTTTCCATCTTCTAGATTTGCCTTGGGCAGCATCCTTGCCATTGGGGACTTTTTTGCTTTTTTGTTTTGGTATACACATCACCTGGTACAGTATCTTGCACATACTTAATAAATGGTTACTTAATTAAATTGTATGCATTAAATTTGATGTAAGGGAAAATGTTTTGCCTAATAGAGGTATTAGAAAAATGGAACGGGCTTGGGAGATAGTACATTCCCTTTCAAGGGAAGTCTTTAAGCAGAAAATGGATGACCACTGATAGAGATTCTTTTGGAGCATAGATTACAGTAGGGGGGTGATGAGGTCCCTTCTATCTTGACAACTGTGATTCTGTGGTTATCCCTATGTAAAAATAGGAACAGAGACCATGCTGAGGCATCCCGTAACCCAAACACATAAGGGTGGCAATGACCAAACCTACAAGGGAGTCAACAACAAAGTGATATCAGATGGGGCAGGAAAAGAATCTGTATGGAGTTTATTGGTGAGTGGAGAACTATGAGATAGCATCATGCTAAAGGGAAGAACTTCGTTATACCTTGAGGTAGCATGATGTAGTGAAGAGATGAATCTGGAATCAGGAAGACCTGATGGGGGTTGGACTCAATGATGTCTAAACTTTCTTCCAGCTGGAAATCTATGATTCTATGACTCTAATGGCAGATTGGAGTAACCTTGCACCAGCATGATACTATACTAAGAGAGGGAGGCCCTATAAAGAAAGGCATAGTACATTATAAAGGAAAGATGCCATGACAGAATGAATAAAAAGGGACTATAGTGTGGTCCCAGACTACATACATACAGACAGACAGACAGACTATAGGAGATCCCAGAGGGGCACAGTCTAAGAATGATGGGGACCAAGATGATGTAATGGGATCTTTGAAGAGAGGGGCCTCTAACTTCCCTTCCAACCCTAAATCTATAAATCATTACCACTTAACAAATACTTGTTGAATCATTAGGAAAGTGGAAGAGAGAGATCCCAGTAGTTCAGTGCCCATAATGTCCATGTCTTTCCCCCTTCCAGAACCTTCAGCTTACAGAACGCCACCTTCTTTGTGACCTTTCTGTCACTCTCTCAACCTGCCTTTTGTCCCTATTAAATGTAAGGCAACACAACAGAGTACTGGACTTGGAGTCTGATAACCTAGGTTCAAATCTGTCTTTCCCTCCATGTCTCTGTCTCTTTGTCTCTCTCCCACTGTGTGCATCTGTCTATGTCTGTCTCTCTGTCTCTATCTCTGTCTCTGTCTGTGTCTGTGTCTGTCTCTCTGTGTCTGTGTTTGTCTGTGTCTCTGTCTCTATCTCTGTCTCTGTCTGTCTGTGTCTGTCTCTCTGTCTCTGTCTCTCTCTGTGTCTCTCTGTCTCCCTCCTCAAAGGACACTTCTAATTATAACAGTTAATTTATCCAAGAGAATAGATTCAAAGTGAAGAACCATAAAGGTAACTGGGGAGCTCTCCAAATAGCCTCTCTCACCACATACAAGACAAAGACCTCAGCACGAAGATGGAAATAGTTTTCAGCAAGCACCCCATTCTGTCATGCTTTATCAGAAAGAAAGAAGTGTCCACACCTTTCAGAGCTTCCTTTCCAGCTACATGATTAGGTTCATCTCAAACTCCCTGGAAAGTATTTATTAGATGCTTCCACAATCCCTTCTGTCTGATATGACACAGAAATAATTTCAAGATGCCAAAATAATCTCAAAGATGCATTTCGGTTTCTTTATTTTGGTGATTTTCCAGGGCTCCAAGGGCTGTCGATCATTTACATGATGAGAAACATACTGGATAATTTATGAAAACAAAAATAGTCTGCAGGAGTAAAATAAAGGCCTGCACTACCCAGCAGTCATAATGAACAAAATAAATTCCATCATTATGCAGATGTTCCACAAGGACTTTCAGTGTATCCATGAAAATTTACTCTCTGTATCTGTTGCTCAAGACAAACAATTCTAATGGATGAAAAACAATGCAAGAAATAAAAATGTCTAATCTAGCTTTGCGTAGATGCTCAGAAGTTTTCAACAGGTATGGAGCACCAGTGAGCTGCTGGGGCTATGAGAGAAAGGGAGAAAATTCCCTTAAAATAGTACTTGTCCTTGACATTCTCTGAAGTGAGCATTCCATCCCCTGCTCTGTGGCTTTGCACAAGCAGTTTCCCCTGCCTGGAATGAATACATGGTCTTCTTTCAGGCTTAGCTCAACATCCATCTCCTCTCTGATCTATCTGGTTGTTAATATTCTTTTCCCTCCTCAAGTTACCTTGAATTAATGCGAGGCCCTTTGCACCCTTCCATACAAAGCTTTTGGGCTAGTTGGCCAATCAACAAGCATTTATTCAGTGCCTACAATGTGCCAGGTACTGTGCCAGGCTCTGAAGGCATGAGACATCTCAAAGAAGACTGATTTTTGAAGATAAAAGGACAAAGCAACATATAGGTGACCAAACCACAGCACCTCCCCTCCTTTCTTGGACACCAAATTCACAATAACCAGACTGGGCCATGTGAACCCCATACCTGGGATGGATGTCAAGGGGGGACAATAGCTTTAGGGACAGACTAGAGGGCAATTTGAAGAAGAACAATTGAAGGAAGGGTTCCATTCTTCCTAGCCTGTTTATTCTTCCTCTTTCACTGTTTGGAAGGCAAGACTAGATAAGTGAGGCTTGGTGCCGCATAGAGGAAAATCTCCAACGCACACTCAGAAAGGTAAAAGCCACAGTGATGCAACCTTAATAAAAGCACTTGAAAAAGGCTGGGGACCAAGGAGTGGAGTCAATTGTCATTGAGATGAGACCTCAACATAAGACAGAGCCTTACTAACAAGCTTGGCATTCTGAAAAGAGCAAGCATGCTCTGAGCTCCTGATTGACCACCCTCACCAAAGCCACTGGATAATGACCTAATGGGAGGTTTTGACCTTGGGGCCGAAAAGGGGGAGAGGGGTGAATGTTTTCTCAGCTCCCCATGGGAACACATGGAAGGGGAGAAGCATTTTTTGATACTCATCTGCCTTCTAAGCAGAAGGGTTGCTTTCTGGTATGATGGGGGTTGCAAGGGGCTTGGGGTACACCTGTACTGGGTGTAGAGGTATTATTTATTTTACATGTTTTTAATATTTTGATTCAAGTTTTTATATACCATTTTTTTGTGAGTGAATCAATCAACCAACACATATTTATTGTAAGAGAAGAGGTGAAAGGAAAAGAACATAAATACAAACAGTGTCATAATGAAGGGAAGAAGTTTTCCTGTTGGCATGGGTATGATCCAAGATCTGATTGGGTAATGTAGGCATGCATGTACATGTATGCCTCTTTGCACGTGTATGTACACAATGTACATGTGCACATACACACATGTTAGTGCACACACACCCTGGATGTTAAGATGAAAGGATGGAGCTAAGAGGAAACCAGCTATAAATTCTCTCTCTCTCTCTCTCTCTCTCTCTCTCTCTCTCTCTCTCTCTCTCCCTCTCTCTCTCTCTCTCTCTCCCCCCTTCCTCAAATTACTTTTTATTCACTTAGTAGCGCTCTTGTTGTATCCCCTGAGTAAAGCACAAGCTCTTTAAAGGCAGGGGCTATTTTTTTTGTCTCTGTATCCCCAGTGTCTAACAGAATGTGGTGTCCAGCACACAGTAGGTGTTAACTAAGAGTCTGTCAGATTGTATTCCATTGTTCGATAAGGGAATCATGTCTTCTCAGATTATGGGTCAGTAGGAAAAACAGAAGGGATTTTTTTTTTCATGTTTTCTCATCCAGAGATCGTTTCATTGTATTCAACCCCACATGACTTCTGTTCCAACCCCTGTAGAGAAACCCAGAAGTGATTTAACTCTGCTGCTTTCACCAGTTCTGTGCAACCAATTTAGTCCTGATAGTTTGCCAGCTAAAGTAAACAGCCAAAAATCTGGATTCCTTTCTTCATCCCTGAGGATCAATCTCCCCTCACCTCTGTGTCTGGTTTTGCTAAAGTTTAGAAACTGCTGTGGTTCCTTAGTCTGTGCCAAAGAGTCATACATGAGGCTCTCCAAGCTACCTGCAATTACTTATCTTGGCTGAGTTCTGTACTTAGCCCCAGCAGTAATTTGACCATACACTTTTCTCTTTTTCTTCTTCTTTTTAAAATTTCCTCACTAGGATTACTTTTTCATTAGATGGCTTCATTACCTTTGGCAGCCTGGTTTCATTCAGCTATAGCAGAGACCTTTTGTGGGTCTAAAGTAGTTAGGCTATATTTGGCTTGCCTGAAGGATTTCCCATGGCTCTTCTCTAAGCCAGGTCCCCAGCAAATAGAAGGGACCTGTAACTTCCTGATAATACTGTGGGTAGGTTTTTAATGGCAGCTTTGGAAGCAATTTTCTGATACATTCTTATTTGTCTTCTTTTTGAAGAGGGTAGTCATGCTCCCAAGTTACAACCTGGGCTTTTAAGGGTTTGGAATTTCCAGCAGTAATCTTGGCTTGTCCTTTTTATGGGTCCTCAAGAGAATGATCTCAGGCACCCTGGACAGCTCCAGTCAATCTCTCCTCACTTCAGAGAGTAATATTTGCACAGTAGGCTCACTAATGAATTGTCAGATTGACTAAAAGATTTCCACTCTCTTCCTGTGTTTCAGAAACAAAAAAGGTCCCATGAAGCAATGGGTTTGTGGAATCCAGGCCAAGAACACAGCAGAAATGAGCTCACCCCAAACCTAGCAGCTTTCATTTAGCCTGGGCTTCCCTCAAAGCTCCTGCATAAATTTACTATAAAATCATAAAGCAAAACATAAAAGGAGAACAGCAACAGGAAAGTAGTTATACCACAAACTCTACAACAATTATGTGTTCTATCTAGGGCACGCTTAACTCTCTAATTGCTAATTGTAATTTAAATGAAAACATGTGTTTCTTGTTAAATTCATCAAATATATTTTTAAATGCTACTGAGGAAAACTGTGATTAAGGCTAAACACATACCTCAGGGTTCTGACAACACCACAAAGCTCAGGCGAGTATCAGGATGTTTTCTGAGGTTAGAGTCACTCCATGTGTGTATATAAAGAGGAGAGACATCTCTATGTAATTTGAAATCTGGTCCCTTCACCTTAGATCATAGGAACTTAGATTTAGATCCAGAAGGGACCTTAGGAGTTAATCTAGTGCAACCTTCTCATTTTACAGATGAAGAGATTAAGGACAAGAGAGGTAAAATGACTTTCTCCAAGTCCTAGAGACCAGGAATGGAACCCAGGTTCTCTAACTCCAAACTCCCAAATCTTCCTCTATAACCCAATCCTATGTACCACAGAGTCCTCAGCAAGTAAGCTGTCCATGAAGACTCAAATCCCTCCAACTACAATTGACCCATTTGTGGGACAGAGATGGAAGATGAGTGATTAGCATCTTTCATAATAACCTCCCTCTCCCCAAAATTATCATTATCATTATATCTTCCCTCACTCTTTTTTTAAAAAAGTATTTATTTACTTTTAGTTTACAACATTCAGTTCCACAATCCCTTGAGTTCCAAATTTTCTCCCTCCCTTTCCTCTACCCTCCTCTCCATGGTGTCATGCAATCAAATAGAGGTTCCACAAATACCTTCACATTAAACATTTAGTCAGGTTGTAAAGAAGGATTATAACCAATAGAGTGAACAGTGAGAAAGAAGGGATGAAACAAAACACAAAAGAGAGAGCAAGTAGTTTGCTTTAATTTGTGTTCAGACTCTGTAGTTCTTTCTCTGGATGTGGATAGCCCTTTCCATCGTGAGTCTTTTGGAGTTATCTTATAACCTTGCTTTGCTGAGAGAAGCCCAGTCTATCAAAATTAGTTGTCACAGATACTATGTGTATGTAATTGTGTACAAAGTTCTCCTGGTTCTGCTCTCCTCACTCAGCATAAATTTATATAAGTCTCTCCAGGTTATTATGAAGTCCATCTGCTCCTCATTTCTTATACACAGTAGTATTCTATTACATTCATATACCACAACTTTTTCAGCCATTCCCCAATTGATGGGCATCCTCTTGATTTCCAGTTCTTTGACACCACAAAAAAAGCTGCTATAAATATTTTTGTACATACAAGTCCTTTTCCCACTTCCATGGTCTCTTTGGATTATAGCCCTAGAAGTGGTATTGCTGGGTTACAGGGTATGCAATTATTTATAGCCCTTTAGCAGAGTTCCAGATTGCTCTCCAGAATGGCTGAATCAGTTCATAACTCCACCAACAATGCATTAGTGTTCCTATTTTTCCACATCTTCTCCAGCATTTATCATTTTCCCATTTTGTTATTTTAGCCAATCTGACCAGTGAGACATGATGCCTCAGAGTTGTTTTGATTTGCATTTCTTTAATCAATAATGATTTAGAGTATTTTTTCATATGCTTATGGATATCTTCCCTCACTCTTTTCTCCAGGAAAAGCTAGATCTTAAATTCCCTAACCACAGTCCACCGATGGAGAGAGTTGAGTTTTACTAAAACCTCACTCCTGGCAGAAAAGCATTTGTGCCCCTTTAAGCAAATATAGGCACCCAAATGCATAGAGCGTGTCACATAGAAGCAACTCATGGAATCAATATTGCAGATGATCCAACAGGGAATGAAGAGTCAAGGTGTGGGTGTAATAGGCTTCCTACTATTACAAATAATGATTGGCATGCAAGAAGTGACCTAGAAGATCTCATCAAGGAAATGTATGATCATAAAAAGAGGTCGACTGATGGTTGTGTAGTGAAAGCAAGGGAAGAACAGATGGATAGCCCAAGGGTGGTACTGGTTAAAAGAACTAGAGAAAAGCATCAAGCACATTGCAGAGATCTTTTCCAGAGAATTTGTGGGAGAACATGAACAAAAATCACACAAGACAAGAAGGCATGGGTGACTTTCCATCAGCAAAATTGTACCCATATTAATGGATCTACTAAAGTTGAAACATTAATATGAGAATATCCTTTGTTCCCCAGTGGTAGAAGAGAGACAAAATTAAAACACATTGATAGCAAAACAGTTACAGCTAAATTCCCTAGTAATTAAAAAACAAACAAACACAAATCTGGATAATTGAAGGGAAGGCCAGTCTTAATATTTTTAATATAGCTGGAATTGTTTCAGTCTTCATGTGTGCATCCCAGTGCCTGACAGAGTGCCTGGAGCGAGCACTTACAACATGCTTGTTGATTGATTTATTGATAGATGAACTTCTGAATTGTATAATCTCTTAAAGAACTGTCATTTTGAAAGACTTAAAATGAAAATAAAACATTCATTTTTTTGCATGGACAACGTGGGAATTTGTTTTGCTGGACTATTCATGTTTGTTATGAAGGTTTTCGTTTATTCTTTTTCTAAATTATTGCTCACTTGGGGAAGGGGGCGATGAGAGGGAGAGATAAAACATGCTCATAATAAATAGTTTTTTTTAAAGAATTATAGTTTTCTTGCATTGAGTCATATTATCTAGAACTAAGTTAGTAAAATATTACTTTTGAATTCAGTACTTGCCACAACCTCATGATCTGTCAGTCTCAGAAAGGAAAAAACACTTGCTACATAGTCATAGATAAAATATATTTCTTCTCTAATTCATCTTATACACCCATATGCTATCAAAATAATTTCCCCAAGGTTGACTAGGTCACTACCCTGCTCAAAATCCTTTAATTCTCTCCACTGTTGATAACTAGCAAAAAGATAGTCCCTGACCCCAAGGAGTTTCATTCTAATGAAGACAAAACATATCAAGCTAAAATGGGAAGAAAGATTCAGAGAAGCTACTTGGGGTGGTTTGTGTGTGTGTGTGTGTGTGTGTGTGTGTGTGTGTGTGTGTGTGTGTGTGTTTTGGGAGAGGTGGAGGTGGGGTGGCATGATGAAGTTCAGGGTAGTGTAGCCTGATGGGAGATGAAGAGATGATTGACCTGGGAACCCTCCTTAAATGAAGGCTCTGAGAAGAGAGAGGGTGCCAAGGTGGGGCAACAGTACTTCTAAGGAATGAGATAGTGAGTTCCAGGACCAAAATGATCTTCCAGAATGAAAAAGTTTTGGGGGTCATGATGGAAAAGTCTAGAGGAGTTCATCCTACTGAGAAATGAAAGAAATGCCCTACTATTTTCTATCAGGAATTCCAACATTTCCATCAACTTGAAACTTCTCCTCCCAGATTGATATTTTTGTTACAGTAATTTTTTTCAGAAACTGGGACAATTAACTCTTTTGTCTCTTGTAGTTTTCATTTATGATCTCTTGAAATATAGCTCTGAAAAAAATAAGTTTTGATGAAATCTATTGTGATTCAAATGGAGCTACTTGACTATGCCTTTAAATACAAATAGCTCTGGCTTTCACTAATTGGTCAATAATAGGTCCTAATGCAAGTCTCACTTGCTTGTTGTTTGAGATTCATTGGCTCAGAGTGAGTGTAAATAGTAACTGTTTCTAGCTACAGAACCCACAAAATGACACAGAGAAGCTAACATCCCTACGAGGACAGCCTGGCAGGCTGGCCGCAAGCAGCCAGTGCAGCACTCTGGGAGCCGACCCTGGCCCCCCTTGAGCCAGGGGTTTTAGCCACAGGGTGGCCTGACCAACCACCAGCTGGAGGGACTTCAGATAGCAAGCAGCTGTGGCAGTTTGCAGAATTATCAACACATAGATGCTAAGGACAAAGTGAGAGGTCAGTGCAATGTGGACTTTGGGATCCAGTACTTGGGAGAGCATCGGCCTCTTCCCCTGGGGCAAGAAGTGGCTGAGGAGGCCGTGCAGCTGATGCCATGTAGCAGCTTTAGATCCTGGCCTGCAGAGTGTAGGGGGACCAAGTGACTAGTCTGAGGGGTAACTGCTCTTGCTTTAACCTGCTTGGATCTGGATTGCGTTTAGGGTGGAGGTCCTGGGGTGTGCGATCAGCTTGCCAGAGCATGTGGAGACTTCAGAGAAGGCACCCAACTAATACCTTTGGCAGCTGAGAAAACTCCAGCATTTGGGATGACACTCTCCTGTCTGGTGGCAGAGTCCTACTGTGGCGAAAAGTCCAGGGGTCAAGTGACTGAGAGGTGACATGAGCAGGCAAAGAAAGCAAAATAAACAGAGCACCCCAACTTTACACTCCTATTTTGGTGACAAAAAGGATTAAAGCATGGAACAGGAGGAAGACAGTGAAGTCAGAGCTCCTGCACCAAAAGCTTCAAAGAAAAATATGAGCTGGTTATAGGCCATAGAGGACCTTAAGAAGCATATAAGAGAAGTGGAGGAAAAATTGGGAAGAGAAATGAGAACTATGCAAGAAAATTATTAAATGAGAGTCAACAGCCTGACTGAGGAAAATAACACCTTAAAAATAGACTGATTCAAATGGCAAAAGAGGCTCAAAAAGGCAATGAGGAGAAGAATGCCTTAAAAAGCCAAATTTACCAGATGCAAAAAGAATCTCAAAAGCTCACCAAGGAGAATAATTCCTTCAGAATTAGATTGGAGCAAATGGAAGCTAGTGACTTTATGAGAAATCAAGGTGATATTAAACAGATCCAAACAAATGAAAGAATAGAAGGCAATGTGAAATATCTCATGGGAAAAACCACTTACCTGGATAATAGATCCAGGAGAGATAATTTTAAAATTATTGGACTACCTGAAAGCCATGATCAAAGAAAGAACCTAGAAATCATCCTTCAAGAAATTCTCAAAGAAAACTACCCTGATGTCTTAGAACCAGAGGGCAAAATAGAGGTTAAAAGAATCTACCAATCACCTCCTGAAAAAGATCCCCAAAAGGAAACTCCTAGGAATATTATAGCCAGGTTCCTAAATTTCCAGATCAAGGAGAGAATGTTAAAAGCTACCAGGAAGAAACAATTTGAATATTGTGGAAACCCAATCAGGATAACACAGGATCTGGCAGCTTCTAAACTCAGGGATCAAAGGGCTTGGAGTATGATTTTCTGGAGTTCAAAGAAGCTGGGATTAAAATCAAGAATCACCTACCCAGCAAAAGTGAGTATCATGTTTCAGGGGAAAATATGGTTATTCAGTGGAATAGAGGACTTTCAAGCATTCTTGATGAAAAAACCAGAGTTGAATAGAAAATTTGACATTGAGATACAAGAAGCATGAGAAGGTAAACAGGGAAAAGAAATCATAAGGAACCTATCAAAGTTGAACTATTTACATTCCTACATGGATGGAAAAACGATAATTGAAACTGATTAATCTTTTCTCAGTATTAGAATAGTTGAAGGGAATAGAAATATGTATGTCTATATAGGAGGGTATATGGGCGTATTAATATATATGTGAATGTGTGTATATATGTTTATAGGTATACACAGTTAGAAGGCACAGGACCAATTTAATAGGAAGGGATAATACTTAAAAGGTGAAATTAAGAGATGAGAGAGGAATATAATGAGAGGAGATGGGGAAAGACAGAATGGGGTAAGCTATCTCATATAGAAGAGGCAAGGGAAAAGTGTTACAATGGAGGGGAAGAACAGGAAGGTGAAAGGGAATGGGTCAACCTTATTCTCATTGAATTTGTCTCAGGGAGGGAATGACATACACACTAAACAGGGTCTCTCACCCTACAGGAGAGTAGGGTGGGGGAAGGGGATGAGAGGGGGAATGATAGAAGGGAGGGCAGGCTGGGGGGAGGGAAGTTGGAAGCACCCACTTTTGAAAAGGGACAGGATCAAAATAGAGAATAGAACAAGTGGGAGATGGGATAGGAGGGAGGGAAATATAGTCAGTGTTTTACAATATCTCTACTATGTTAATGTTTTGCATTAGCTACACATGTACAACCTATACTGAATTGCTTATCTTCCCAGTAAGGGTGGGTGACAAGGGAGGAAGGGAATGAATCCTGAATTCAAAGTTTTAAAATCAAATGTTTAAATATGTATATTTAAACATTTGATCCACCATGCCCTACTGGAAAAGTCGACGGGATATGGGAGAAGATATGGGGAGAGAGCAGAGTGGAGGAGAGGATATCATGTGGGACCGCTATTTTGGGGTGGTGGGTAGGGGAAAAATGGGGAGAAAATTTGTAACTCAAAATTTGGAGGAAATGAATGGTGTATACCAGAAGTTAATAAAGCATTTGAAAAAAAAACAGTAACTTTCTGTTCAAACCAGAAACTCTTGAGGATCTTGTTCTTCCCCATCCAGACTGATACTTTTGTGAAGGCAAATTAAGTCATCTTTTGTCTCAATTCTTACCTAGCCCTTAACCATGGAATGGGTGTTGTCTCAGACAAACTGAGTTCTGGGAAAGACCTTAATTTAGACAGGCCAAGGTCATCCACTGCATTCAGCCCAGCCTATCACCAGCCTTGACTTTTGTCTTGCCACTAAACTTGGACGACTCTGGAGAAAAGGGTGAGGCTGACATCTTTGTGTACCTCTGCCTCACTTAAATCCACTTCACTCACAAGTGACATCATTGGTCCTCTTCCAGGACAAAGAATGAACAACCACAAGACTTTCACTTCCTAACCATATTGCTCTGCTTCCTTCTCCATAACTGAAATGCACCCCTTTCTCATTTCTGGCTGTAAGAACCTGCCAAGGCTTAACTTACAGACAACCTCCTTTAAGAAGCCTTCCTTCCTCCCAGTTGTCAGTATCCTTTCCCTCTCAATTTTCATGGTACTTCTCTAATTTTTAGACACTATGTATCTCCCTAATAGAAGGTAAACACTAGGAGAGCAATGTTTGTGTACGTCAAGGACCTACCTCTCTGGAACTGTGTGTTGTTTGTGGAATGTTTGTTGAATTGAAACCATAAAAAAATAATAATTTAATTTTAGCAAAAGATGATTTTTAATAAGCTGGTTGGCAGTAATTTTCTTAAAATACTTAGAACATTTCATCTAGAATCTTATTTATACCCTCAGATTATTTGGAAACCCTTTCTCTGATGAACAGGTAAACTTCTGACCTATCCCCTTCCAAATCAGAATTAATTCTGAATTATACCGTCCAAGTAAATGAAGTTTTACGATATTTGGAGAAAGTCTCAAGAAGGGATATATTAGACATAGGTAAATGATCAAGGAAATATATTTGGAGATAAGGAAATAAATCATACTTCACATTTCTTCAAGTTTGTGTCTATATAACGCTGAAATATTTAGTCAACTGGGTTATTTGACATGATATAGATATAATAAAAATCTTGCTTTATTGAAATCTGTTGTTAGATCTCTTAATGCAACATGGGTAATCAAGGGAAGCCCTAATCCACTTGACTGGGGAGACTCCCATCTAAGTGGGCTCCACAGGGAAAAACTGGTTTCTAGCCCTAATACTGAAGATCAAAGTGAGAGGGTTCTCCTGATCACTCATTGCATTTTTTTCAAACAAAATTCAGTTCAGTAAGTTATGGATACATACACAGCCTTTGTGGGGAAATGTTTTTTATGGAAGAGACAGAATTCAGGTAGTCCTTGGAGAAAGTAAAAGAATACTGGGGAACTAGATGTAGGGCAAAACAGAAGACATTGCAACCCTAGGGAACACCACATTAGAGAGTATAGAGTTGAGAGTTAGAAAGCCAAGTCAAGGGGAAATGTAGTATGGTAAGAAACATCAGTAGAACCAAGGGAGTGGATTGAGAGGAAAGCAACCTGTCACAGTGGATGCAGAGGTGAACTGGGGGTCAGGAAGAGCTGGGTTTAATCCTTCCTCAGATATTCCCTAACTGTGTGACAGGAGGCAAGTCACCAGACAGAGATGATATTTGCCCTACCTACATGACACTGGAGTTGGGAAAAAAAAAACTGCTTTGTAAACCTTAGAGAGATATGGTAACGTGACCTATTAATAAAGGAAGAGGCAACAAGGTAGTCCAGTGGTCAAAGTAGCAGGTAAGGAGTCAGAAAGACCTGAGTTCAAATCTCGTCTCCCATACCTACTAGTTGTTTGACCCTGGTCAAGTCACTTAACTTCTGTTTGCCTCAGTTTCCTCATCTGTAAAATGGAGATAATATTAACACTTACCTCTCAAAGTTGTTATGAATGTAAAGTGAGATAAAACTTATTAAATACTTAGCCCTGGTACATAATAAGTGCTATATGAGTATTAGTTATTATTATCATTTATAATGCTTTGTAAACTTTAAAGCACTTCAAATAGTTCTCACTTCATAAAAATTCACATTATGAAAATTTGACTTTGCATAAAGAATTCTGAAAGAAATCTGCATTCCAAAAATAGACCTATGTTAACTTTACAATACTATGTGCTCTCTCCCTCCCTCCCTCTGTCCCTCCCTCTGTGTGTGTGTGTGTGTGTCTCTCTCTCTCTGTCTCTGTCTCTCTCTCCTTCCCTCCCTCTCTCTCTGTGTCTCTTTCTGTTCTTCTGCTTGGTGCTCAGGAGTCTCCCACCACCCAACAACAAATTTTTTTAACTTTAAAAAAAAATCTTCAAGTGAAGGCAGAATAACAGATGCAAGGAGAGACCCACCACTTAGTGATGGGATCTTGACTTGAGACCTGCCTGCATATCTGACTCTTCTCTGTCTTCTATCTGTCTGTCCCTAGTTCTCACATGTCCCCTGTCCTCTCCGGTCTGTGTTCTACTCCATGTCTGACTACCATACCTCTATCCCCTCCCACACTTCATCCTTTTGGTTCTGGCCCTCTCCCTTCTCTGTCCCTAACACCTACATGTCCTTGAACCTTGTGCCAGACCCTCCCTCCACAGGTCCCCTCCTTTTACCCTTCACCACCTTGGGACAAATTTAAATTACGTAAAAATCTCTTTACTAGAGGTCTAAGTAAAGAGACAACTGTCTGTATACAATATAAATATTTGCTATTATTACTTTTATTCCTTTCCTTCTTATATATCATCTTTCCTCCATTGCTGCCCCCAAGCTCTCTATAGGACTGATGGAAAATTGTTGGAAATGTAAAGACAATTGAAGTAGACATTTCTTTCATAGTATCAGAAGTAGAAAGGTCAACAATGTTGGCATTTAAGTGTCATCATTTTCCCAAGAAAAAATAGCATATTACAGTGAATAAGATAAGTAAATAAGAGTCTCGATGCCTTTGTTTCCACTCTGCCTAAATATAGAATAGTTTGGAGTTCAGGGTGTCTTTGTAAAACAAAAGGTGAGAGACTTTTGGTTTGTCTGTTTTAAAGTTTAGTAAACTTTAATAATAAACCAAAGTCCAACTACATAGTTCAGATCTTCCAAACCAGTGAAAGGGAGTCTATTTTATAGGAAGAGGGGCTGGAAGTATCCCAAGCTTCCATGGAAAATTACCCTATGTCCCTCTCCCAGGACACAAATGAAAGCTTAACTGATTCTTAGGGCAGATGCTATCTGAAGACAAACAAGGTCTGAGAGCTTAAGTCGGACTCTTGCTCTAAAGGATTTCTCACAGACCTCAACTCTGCACCTCCCGACCCCTTGTCCAATACCATTTATTGATGGACGCATAGAGGGAGGGTCTGAGCCTCTTGCAGCTATGAGAATGAAGGGAGGTGGGGTGGAGATCCTGGACCCTTTTCCTCTCTCCATTAAAGCCTCAGGCACACACTGATTGAGCATTAAGAAAGCAATCCTCAACACTCCTGCTCTGCTCTCAGGGGTGATGAATAAAAGGGTATGGTGTCTTGGCAGCCTGAATGCCAACAAAAGGGAGGCTGTTTGGTTTGTCTTTGCTTTGAAAGTGTTGCCTGGCTCCAGGCTGATTCTCTTCAGTCCCACTTTTTTTTTTTTCACTTGTTCGTAAATGGTTCACGTTGGGGACAATTCCTTAGGGGCGGCTGCTCGATGCATCTGAATTCAGGGGAGTTTTCCTCCAACACAAATGGCTGGAATGATTGGCTGTGACCTGGAGAGGAAGTGAAATGAGAGCAGATGCTAGGGCTGTGTCTCCTCCTGCAGCCGTCTGCATTTGTATTGATCTGGAGATTTAGTCTGCATTCTGGCTTTATCAGCTGGTGGCATCAAGACTGCCATGGGTTGGCTCTCATCCTTCTTACCCAGGAAGCATTTCTGAGGGCTCTGAGAGACAGTTAGCAATGATCCTGGGCCTGAAAAAGGGACAACATGCCTCCCCAAAAGCAGCTGCCCTGCTCCTCTGAAGAAAGTTCCTTGACACTTTCTCCATTGAATTAGAAGCAACAACAAAAAGCCCCTTATGAGGTTTTCAGAAGTACTTATAACTGTGCTGGATTAAAATGAACCTCTTTTCAAGATGTTTCCAGCTCAAGACATAGTTTGTGTATGTACATATGTACATGGGCAGATGCTATCCTTGCTTATATCAGCTATTGACAGGGACGCAATGTAAGAAGTTGCACTGCAAGGAATGATGGGTGTCAATAAGGCAAAACAAACTTGGAATCCATCCTTTACCTTTTTCTGATCAAGACAGAAAATGCAAAAACTTGGGTTAAGGGTAGAACATAAAGATGCATACTTTACTCAAATTATGAATTCCAAGAACCTTAGAGATTCGATGTTTGGAGAACAGGCATTCAATGCAATTTGATTTAATATGCATTGATTAAGCATCTACTGTGGGCAAGATACCTCTGCTAAACGCTAGGGATATAAAGACTAGGAGGGTGGGGGAGGGGAGAGGAGAGGAGGAAGGAGGAATGGTCTTGTCTTCAGGGAGCTTTCATTCTCCTGGGATAAAACAAGAGGTTGTTCATGACATAAAAACTAGGCTTAATAAAAAGGAGAAATTTCCCCAAGCTATTAAATTCTCTACCTTTTGGTCTCTCTGGATCGCATGATGGTTCAACTCAAACGTCATCTCCTATGAGAAGCCTTCCTTGATTCCCATCTAGCCTGCTCCCCTTTCCCAATTACTTTGCATTTATACAGTTTTCATTTACTTTCTGTATAGAACAAAGATTGTTTCATTCTGGTCTTTGCATCCCCAGTGCCTAGCCAGCACCTAGTGGGTACCTAATTAATGCTTATTGCTTCCCTCCAAGAGAATATAAACTCTTTGAGATCAGGGACTGTATTTATTTTTATATTTGTATTCCTGGTGCCTAGTGCATAGTAACCTCTTATAAATGTTTATTGAAGATTAAGAAATACAAAGTAATCTCAGAGGATGAGATGCACTAACAACTTGGGAGATGAGGAAAGGCCTTGTCTAAGACCTCAATACGTGTTAGAGTTGGCAGTTAAACTGAGCACTTAAGAGAGTTTGGGAACCTAAGAGAGTGGTTATAAGTGAGAGCATTTCAGACATGAGGGACAGCAGGTACAAATAAAAACACAGAAGTAGAAGGTCCCATGCTCTGTCTTCCTCTGTCTCTCTCCTCTCTCTCTCTCTCTCTCTCTCTCTCTCTCTCTC
>NW_027185810.1:2348747-2360004 GCF_028583685.1 Petaurus breviceps papuanus
TCTCTCTCTCTCTCTCTCTCTCTCTCTCTCTCTCTCTCTCTCTGTCTGTCTGTCTCTCTCTCTCTTCCTTTCTCTTTCTCTCTGTCTCCCTGTATCGCTGTTTTTCTCTGTCTCTGTCTCTTGTCTCTGGCTTCCTCTACTCCCCCCTCTTTCTCTCTCTCTGTCTCTGTCTTCCTGTCTCTCTATCTCTCTCTGTCACACACACACATGCGCACGCACACACACACACACACACACACACATGCACTGCATTGCCTCAGTGGGTCCGCAATATGTTATTGACTAAGCTCTTTGAGGTCTTAATATGCTGTGTGAATACTTTGTGCTATTAATGAAAACAAATGGATTCTTAATGTCCCTTCTAGCACTTTATGCCACCTTGTTTAAAAGGTATACAGGAAAATTTGCACTTGGAGAAATACTAAATTATAGTAATGATCCTTTTAATGGCATCTGACACTTCATATAATCTCTCCCTTTAATTTATAAGAGATACTAAACAAATACATTAACAGCCACAATGGCTGTTAAGTAAACAAAATACATTTAATATATCATTTCAAATAAGTTCCTCTAGAAAAAAAAACAATAAAATCCCTAGGAACTGAAAGGCAATAGTACAGTGTATTAGAAAATGCTAGATTAGGAATAACATCCCCCAGCACTAGTTATTAAGGATTGTTAGAGAACGTTTCATAGAGGAAGTGAAAACTAGACTAAGCCTTAAAGAAAGAAAGAGAACTCTCAAAGGTGAAGGTGAGAATGGATTATATTCCTGGAATGGGAGACAGTCATAACTAAGAGTTCTGGTAACTAGGGTAAATTCAGCTGATGAGGTTGTGGAGGGGGAATGTGTCTGAGGTGTGATCATTCCTATTCCTGGTTAAGGTAAACTGGAGACAGTAGTCATGGGAGTTGAAGGAGTAGGGGGATTGTGTGCCTGGGATGTTTAAAGGGGCAGGAGTTAGAGGAGAGAAGGCAGTAATAAGCTACTTGTCAAAGAGGGAGAGCTACCTTGACGTCCCTGAGCTCTAAAAAGGATGGAGGATAAACTTTAACAGAGAAGTGGTTGTTATATGTTAGAGGCTGAGGGAAGATCCAAACATCTAAACAAACTCCTAGAAAACATTCTCTATCATCATTGCCTCCACTTTCTCCCCTTACCCTCAGTGTTCAGTCCCTGTAATCTGATTTCAGATTTTATCATCAAGTAAACCTGCTCTCCACAGTGACTTTTCTCAGTCTTCATCTTTTTGGACCTCTCTGTTGCATTCAGCAATGTTGATCACTCCCTTTGCCCTAGACATGCTTTTCTTTCTGTGTTTTCATGGCACTGCTTTTCTATCTCTTTTTCTAGGTAATCCATCTCTTGGATCTTTAGTGGGAGGGAAGGGAGAGGACATGCCAGCCTTTAGACCTGGTGGGAGAGGGAGAAGGCTGGTCAGAGACTAGAGCTAAAGTAGAAAGGGCCTCCTCCCCCTGGATATGGCCATTTCTACTAGTTCTAGCTTTGACAGAAATGCCTCGTTTGAAGGCCTGGAAATTAAAGATAGAAGGGTTGGGAGTGGGAAGTGACAAGCAGAGCTCAAGGAAGAGTTCCGTTTGGTTAGGATGTAGATTGCATGAAGAGCAATAATGGAAATTAGGACTGAGAGGGTAGGTTGTAGAAGGCTTTAAATGACCAACAAAAGGTAGCCATGTGAATGGAGATGATTGAGATGCATTGAAGAGATGTGGCAGAGATAGAATTGACAGAAATTACCAAATAATTAGACATAGTGGGTCTGCTAGGGGGAGAGAAAAGTCAAAAATGACTGTGAGATTTCATTCTTGGGAAGACAGTGGTACTCTCAACAGAAAAAAAAACGCTGAGTGGAGAAGTGAATTTAAGGGGATACAAAAATGGTCATTTCTGTTTTGGACAGATTAAGTTTAAAGTGTTAGTGGGTCATACAGTTGGATGTCTCTAACAGGTGGTTGGTTAGTGAGGCTAGTGAGGTTTGGGGAGATTAGAATTAGATAGGTAGATTTGAAAGTCAGTCATATAGAGTCAATAATTCAATCCATGGGACCTGGTTAAATCACTAAGAGAAATAAGATAAAGAAAATAGGACTCAGAACAGAACCTTGGGAAATGCTCATGCTTAGGGTATGAGAGGTAGCAGATGAACCAGCAAAGGAAATTAAATTTATAATTTGGTTTTATAAAACTCAAATGTGTAAATTTTCCCAATCTTCATTTTGAATATCTAGAGATCTTATACTGGCCTTTTTAATTGGTATGCTGAGTCAGAAGTCTCATTTCCTAAACTACTGAAGAAGGATGAGGGACAAAGCTGTATTTGCTTGGAATTATGTGTGATGCAGTCTCTCTGTTGTTTCCTTATTTGTTTCAGTCCCAATTAAATGTTTTCCTCTTTCAAGTCTATTCTTTGCCTATGTTGGTTTAGAAAGTTGAACACTATCTAAACCCCCACAATTTGGGCTCTATTCTAAGAAGGTGAAGAGTGGGTGGGATCCAAAGGCTATGCAATTATATTTAGTAATTTCCTTCAGGGTTTTTGTGTAAATGATCATCCTCCAATCTCATTGGGATAGCATTGGGGTCTAAAAGAAATTGAGGCAAAGCTGAGAAAAGTCAGGCTGGGGCAAGTATGGATTCTAATAAAAATCAAAAGCCCATAGTC
Organism: Petaurus breviceps papuanus; assembly: GCF_028583685.1. Taxonomy (NCBI): domain Eukaryota; kingdom Metazoa; phylum Chordata; class Mammalia; order Diprotodontia; family Petauridae; genus Petaurus; species Petaurus breviceps. The sequence goes on from NW_027185810.1 coordinate 2,351,435, forward strand.
TTTGGAAAGTACTTTTGATGCAGATGGCTAACTGATGCAACATCGCCAGGTCACTGGTATAAAGTAGTAGAATTAGTGACATTGGAATAGAATGAACAGTGAAATTGTTTTAGAGAGTTCATGTCCCCCTACACTATATAATATAACTTCTTGGCTGTCTCCACATAACACAGCAATACAGCAATGGGAAAACCAGACTTGAGGCTTGGAGACTGATGTCTTTCTAATTATCATCATTTATGAATGCTTACTCACATGTACAAGTAAAGTAAAATGCTTATTCCTTAGCCTACTCAGACTTGTACTCTTAACTCAGAGGAACTGAGTTAATGCAAAATCCATACCTCTGACCAATGAACTAGCCCTCTGGAAAAATGTTAGAATGGAATTATGATGTAACTGGAATGGAAGATGGCAGGGACAAAATTTCAGTAAGTTATCTTTTTAGTTCTAGACATTTATGGGAGAGGGACTGGTTGGAGGCACTAAATTCAGGGACCAATGCAAAATTTCTATTCTGATTGCCTCCAGATTTGTCAGGATTATCATAAAGTCTGAAGGACTAATTCTGATTAGATCCGGTTGCAAAGCTGGCCTCTATAAAGATAATCCTATTAGCCAATTGGAAAGAAATCTCCTCCAAATGTAATGGAATATTATTGTGCCATAAGAAAGCACCTCAAATGGATAGTTTCAGAGGAAACTGGGAAGAACTCTATAAACTGATGCAGAGCAAAGTGAGCAGAAATAGGAGAACAATTTATCCAATGATAACATTATAGAGAAAAAAACATTTGAGAGACTTTAGAATTCAATTAATGCAATGACAAACTATGAGTCCAGAGAACTGAAGATGAATCATGCCACACACCTCTAGGCAGAAAGGTGATAAATATAAAATCTAGAATGAAACATACATTTTAAAATACAGACAATGTTGAAATTTCTTTGACCAGAATATGTGTTTGTTATGAGAGATTTTTTAAAAAACTGTTTCATTGTGGGGAGGGGACTGTGGGAAGGAAAGATAAATAATTATTTAGTGATACATATTAATAAATATAACATAAAATATTATAATGCATGAATATTTATTTAGCAATAAATAGAAGAAAATATTTTTAAAAGAAATCTCCCAAATAAAAGACTAGCAGTCATTCATGTACATTTGATCACAATATGGAAAGAAGATAAGGAAAAATAGAGCTATAGGTAGAAACCATAGGCAGGAAAATTCTTCCAAAATACTTTGAATGTTTCTTGTGTTAAAATTTCAGGGCTGTTTCAGAAATCTTGAAAATAAATAACACTAGCTGGCATTTATATGGTGCTTTAAGGCTTTTAAAGCACTTACCCACATTATCTTATTTGAACATTACAACAATCCTATAGAGTAGGAACAGTGCTACATTATTATTATCTTTTCTGAAAAAAAAAGAGAAAACTGAGGCTCAGAGAGGTTAAAGTCAGTGGTACATGATAACACATGGTGAACAATTTGCTAAGTGTTGAGGATTTGAATCTGGCATTCTTTTGGCTCCAAGTTCAGCACTCTCTGCACTATACGCAACCCTAGCTGAGGACTCCACTGTATCCCACTACCCAGAGGGGTAATTCAGCCTCCTTCCTTTCTGTTTAGTTATCCCTTCAGCCCCTCTTGCATGACTCTGGGTCACTCTCCCATAGGTTAACACTCACTTAGGAGAGGATGTGGGGGATGGTAGAAGAGGAAAATCCCACATCAGTCAATCCTACTGGCTAACAATAATAATGAATGGTTTGGTAGCAGAAGAAGGGACGAAATTGGAAATCAGTGGCCCCAAAGAGTTTTGGGATTCTTAATGGATTTTAGATTTCCATGTCATTCTTGTTTCTATTACCATCAAGAACTGGCGAAAGAAATCTGATCTCAGTTCCCCATTTTTGACTCAAGTAAAAGAAAACCTTAAAGCATTACCTAAATATTAAGCATCATCAGAAGCATCATCAGAATTGTAATTATTTTCTACACTGGCAGGTTGCATTATTCCTGCTCAGCTTTTCTGCCCAATGTAACTATATCCTTAGACTCCACAAAAATGTATAGAAAAAAGACTTTAACTTGAATCAGCCATGCCCTCTATACAAGGTATCCCAAAAGTCTCAGTATAGCACTTAGCCTGGCACATAGCAGGTGCTGAATAAATGTTTATTGATTGATTTGGAAACTTTAATAGTCTAAAACTTCACTGTCTTTTTGGGATATCCTGCATAGTAGGAAGCAGGGTAGGGGGGGGGCCAGTGAAACTCATAGAGATAGTACCTAATAATAGCTAACTTATATGTAATGTTTGTTATGTACCAGGCACTGTGCTAAGAGCTTTCCAATTATCTTGTTTGATTCTCACAACCCTGAAAGGTAGGTGCTATTATGATCCTCATTTTACAGATGATGAAACTGAGAAAGTCAGAGGCTAAGTGACTTGCCCAGGCTCACACGGTTAATAAGCATCTGAGTCTGGATTTGAATTCTGGTCTTCCTGACTCTCAGTACAGCTCTCTGTTCTTTTTATTACCTTTCTGCCTTCTTATGTTCACAATAGTATGTGGTACAGCTTCTGCTCAGATTAACAAACTACAATAACAATTTATAGCAACCTAGCTGTGAGAGTCAAACAAGATAATGGATATGAAGCAATTTGTAGCCATTATAGCCCTATGTAAAGGTCAACCTATTATTATTTTTTCTGTTATATGTGACAGGCATTTTTTCTAGAGATATTGGTGGGTGGGGGAAAACAATTTCTATAATATACACTATGTCTTCAAGTTTCCTTGAAGAGAATAACAGATGCCCAGATTCTTTCTTCTTCTATCCTTCTAAGGCAAAGGGTTCTTAACTGGGGGACCAGAGTTGGGGGAGAAGAGGTATTTGGGTCTATGGGGAGATTTCAGGAGGATATGTGAACTTGGAAAGAAAAAAATTTTATTTTCATTAGCTTCTACCAAATTTAGTATTTCCTTCAATTATTTAAAAACATTATTCTGAAAAAGGGTTCTTAATGCTTCACTAGACTGCCAAGAGGTCACTTACACAAAAAGGGCTTGTAATAGTAATAAAATTTGAAGTTCCTTTTGTATTGTTAAGCTGAGAGGTACTTAGCACTAAGTAATTAATCAAGCTTCTGCTAAAGAAACAGAAGGTATGAACCCCTGTTGCTGATGTAACAGGAAGGGGTTAGCTGAAACAGGAAGGAGTTAATGTGTGTGTGTGTGTGTTTGTGTGTGTGTGTGTGTGTGTCCCTGCTGGGTCAGACAAATCTTCTTGGAGCAAGCTTTGTGGAGGCAGAAGCTGCTGCTGCTGGGGAGCTAGAAGAGGAAAGCCTCCCCAGGCTAGAGAGAATGATTTTGATTTTGAGAACCTGGTTGAAGTGATTTTGATTCTGGGAACCAGCTGAAACTTCTGCTGAGTCCGAGGGCCAGCCTGAGCTGCTGAAGCTGCTGAGGATTTCCAAGGGCCAGCTGGAGCTGCCAAAGACTGAGGAAGCATGACTTTGATGCTGGTACTTTGCATGAACCTGTTTGTGGCTTTGTTAAGCTTTGACTTCCTAGGAAAAGAGACTGAGAAGGATTTAAGGTAGACTGTATGCTGTGAGCTTCAGCATGGAACAGGAAGTGCAAGGAGAGCTGGACAAGGACCTGGGAGCTGTCTTTGAACCCAGGTGACAGTTTGGTGAATCCAGGTAGGACATAGGACCATGGAAGTGGATCCAGGGAATCTGAGAGACCACCCCAAGTCAAAGTGAAAGAAGACTTTTCTTGGGTACTGTGTATTGACTAAGAAATTGTAGTTTACTAGTGACCTAGGGGTGGAGGGTTTGTGTATTTTCTGATGATGGAATAGTGCTTGATGACTGGATAAGTGGCCACTTGAATTAACTTAGTGTGCCCCTTGAGTGGAAAGTTTTGACTATTGTACTTTGTTTTCCTTAAGGAGGCAAACCTCCTTAAGGATGATTGAATGATTGAGATGATTGAATGATAGAGTTACTAAATGATTGTTCTTTGTTCAAAACTTTGTGACCCATTCTAGTGATAAGCTGTTGTGGAAGTTGTATTTTGATTATCTGTGATAAGTTGTAACACTGTGAATGCTGTACCTTGACTTACTGTCAATATTTTGCTCTGATTTGTCATTGACTGATTAGTTATTCACTATACTATGTAATCAGAACCTTAAAAGCTGTGTAGCATTCTTCTGGAAAGCTGCTTGTGCTTGGCTTTACAGGGCTGAGCCCTTTTTCTAAGCCTAAGGAACCAAGGAAATGCTTCTCTGGCCTTAGCCTTTCCCAGACAGACTAAGAGGCAAAGGAATGACCACATCACAAGAGGGAATCTTTGAACAATGCTTCTTTCAGAGACCTCCCTAGGATGAATAAAACTATAACTTGTCAGAAAATAAAATTGTTTCAAAGCCATTTCTCTTAACTTGGTAGTAGTATATTTTGTCAGATGTCAGTAAAAGGAGAGGACAAACAAGTTTTCAATAATTGCTCAGTGTAGCTTTTCAGCAATAACAGTCAAATACTCCATTCTAGAAACACAAATTAGTGCAGATACTAGTAATTGAAAAGAACTTCGAGAGAAACAAAACCACAAGGACTCATAAGGAGCAAGAACACAATACTACACCAAAGCAGCCTTCAGTAGCATCCACAGCAATGAGAAAGGACAAGGGATGATAGGGAGGGAAACTTGGAGATCGCCTAATCCAACCTCTGCCATTTTACAGATGAGGAGATTGAGGTACAGAGAAGTTAGATGACTTACCCAAGGTTTACAGAATGTCAAGAGTGAAAAGGAACTTTAGAGACCTTTTTATCTAATGGATATTTAAGAATACTCTCTGAAATACCCATAACTGATCATATAGACTTTGTTTGAATATCTCCAATTATGGGAAACTGATTACCTGTCTTGATAAGAAACAAGTCACTGAGAACCCTATGGGTATGGAAAAAGGAAGGTGAACAATAATATTATGTATAATGGAAGTTAACTTGGCACAGACTCTTCCCCCCACCCCATACACAGGGCATGAAACACATAATTACACCAACCTGTTGTCAGAGATCCTAAAAGAAGAATGGAAGTTTCTTAATTTGTCTAAATTTACATTACAACAGTTCAAATGTTGTTGATATCACTCAGTCATTTCATTTCTGTGACCTCGCTCATAATTTTCTTGGCAAAGACACTGGAATGGTTCATTATTTCCTTCTCCAGTTCATTTTAAAGATGAGGAAACTGAGGCAAACAGGGCTAAGTGACTTACCTAGGGTCACACAGCTAGTAAGTTTCTGAGACCAAATTTGAACTCAGGAAGATCAGCATTCCTGACTTCAGGCCCAGCACTCTGTGCATTGTGGTGCCACCTAGCTGCCCAAACAGCCTAAATGGGTGGCCACTAATGCAGTTTACTACTGTGTTTCCCCAATAATAAGACACTGTCTTATTATTTTTTTTTGGACAGAAAAACACCAGAGGGCTTATTTTCAGGGGAGGGCTTATTTTAATGAACATTGACAGCAATTTTAATAAACAGGTAAATGTGAACAAAAAAATGTACCTTTATTCAATAATGAATTTAATAAAGAACAGGATGACGCACTCACTGCTGCAGCTCTGATTGGATGCAGCTCGGAGAGCGGCGTGCATTTCACGGGGCGGGGGGGGAACGGTGCATACAGAGGGTACCGTAATGTAGCATGTAGCACAGGGGATCACCTTCACTACAGTAGCAATCTCAATAGGGCTTATTTTTGGGGGAGGGCTTATTTTAGAGGAATCTTACACAGTAAGGAGAGGGCTTATTTTCGGGATAGGTCTTATTATCGGGGAAACACGGTAAGGGCAGGCTCTTTCACTTGCTTGAATGTAACTCTTTAGAAGCCTGGGGCAGAAGAACATTTCTCAAAGTCAAAAGAACAATTTCTTACTGAGGGTAGTACATACCATGTACCATATACCATACCAATAGCATACATTAATACTATATGCATTACTCTGGGGAGGGGAAAAAAACACAACAAACTATAGCATGGTGATGTACTTTCTGTAGCACTGATAATATCTGGTTTTTATATAGTGCTTTAAGATTTACAGAGTGCTTTGCATGTATAATCTCCTTTGAATTGGCAGAGCAAGGATTCAACTTTAAGCCCCTCCAAAAAAAATTAATTCACATTATGTAAATTAATTGAGATTGATAAGAGGGAACAGGAACAGGGGGGAAAAGAAGAGGAAAAGAAGGGACAGGAGAAGGAACAAAAGGATAAAAACTTTTAATGAGTTGGAATAATACCAATGTATTACCTTCTATTATAGACTCAGCCAAAGAGTCTATGCAAAATTTATTGTTTCCCTCTCCCCAATGATATGTTTCATCTTCCTTGTTGAGCAAAAAGCCAATTTCTGCTTGATTTAAGGTGCTTTTTGCTCTTTCAATGGCTTCTAATTTTTTATAATGCTTCAGTTGATGCCACAGTCATAGAATTCAAAACTAGAAAGACCTTAGGGACCATATAGTCTAACCCCCTCCTTTGACAGATGAAGAAACTGAGACCCAGAGAGGATAAGTAACTTGCCAAAACAACAAAGCAGATTTCCTATGTATTGAAAGGATAAATTAATAATAGGGAAGGGCCTCCATTTATTTTGTTTGTGACGTGCTAAATACCTACCGTGTTAGAAATAGTCTCTTGGACTGTGCCTTAAATGAATTAATTTGCACTTGAAGCAAAACTTCCACTACTCATATAAGTATGTCACTATAGAGAGTCTAACTTTGTCCAAATAATAAAATTATAATATTCAATTGCAGTAATTATGGTCTTTCTCTTGTGAAGTTTCAACTACTTAGAATCCTGAAAACACCACAGTTAGGCAATTAAGCTGATGACTAATGTGCCCATATATCAGGCAGTATAACTAAGGCAGGGCTTGTCCCTTGTAATTGCACACATTAGGATCCCCAAACTCCCTGTCTACTATTGGGCTTTTTTCCCATAAATCCTCTCTCTCACATACCATGTATATAACTCTCCCTCTCTTCCCCTCATTTAAAGAGGACAGCATTAAGACAGTGAGCTGACTGCCTTCTTTCATATGTTTTCCTATTAAAATAATCACCTGGGAGCAAGAGCAAACTGGAAAGAGGCCTGAGGAGTCCCCAAGGTAAACAAGGCCCCATTTCAGCTGACACATTAGAAAACTGCTCAACTGAGGTGTACTTGAGAAGGCCTCTGCTTGTACAATATTTCAGTCTGACACCACACTATCATTAGTGAGTGTTTCCCAGGGAACAATTAATCCTTATTTTGGAGAAAATGTGGAGAAAGCAGGAAAAAACACCAACTCCCCAGAAAGATAAGAATTTGTGTGAGAAAAGATACCCCAGTCCACCTTGCCAGGGCAGTAATACACACCTAGGAAAGGCAAGTTTTTCCCTTTCCCCTTCCCTCCCCATCTGTCACAACCCCCCCCCCCAATAACAAATCTGCCACAGTCTCAACAAAAGTCCCATGTAGAAGAGCCCCTCCAGTCAGCACAGACTGTCACATATCACCCCAATTGGTGGTACTAATGGAGCATGGCATCCCTCCAGAGGGCAGACAGGGAGCCATAGCAGCCCACACCACTGGATTCCACCCTGCTTTCCTGTCTCTGCTACTTCTTCCCCCTCACCCCCACCTGTTATTGCTTACAAATTCACGTCTTTGAAGGTTACTATTGCCTTATTTTTTAATGTTATTTTTGGTTTTGTGTTTCAATTCCATTTTATTTTGGAAGGGTTAGCAAAGACCGTGCATAGAACAATAGAATTAAGGTAGCCGAGGCGATTGGGCCAGGACAGTCTGATGTCCTAACCCCTGTGGGGCTGGGGTAGGGGGAAGGCAGTTGTTTCTTTCCCAGCATGGCCCTGTGTCTGTGGGATGCACCCTGTCTCTGGTCGTCCTCCATTTGGCTGGAGCAGACAAAAGCTACTTTTCTGGGTTGGTCTAATTGATGAAAACGCTGGTTTAGAGGTAAGTGATGGGTCTAATAAGGGTGAGGTAAAGGGATTTAGGGGGATAGGGTGGAGAGAGAGAGGAGGATAAGGGTGTTGTTTCTTTTTTTAATGAAAATGTGGGCCTCCCTCCCCACTGTAATTCTTCCTCAGCTGCTGCCTCACAGATGGACCTTTTAATTGAATTTCCTTACAGGCCTGAGGGAGGGAGTTCATTTCAGGTCAGGTGAGGCAATTGAAGTGAATCTAATGGTTTTAGTTTCTTTTCACTGGGAGCTGAGAGAAAAGGGAGGGGGGGAAGGGCTGGTGTTAATGCTTATTTTGCTTCTCTCTGCCACCCTTTTCTGGAAGGAAGGAAGGAAGGAAGGAAGGAAGGAAGGAAGGAAGGAAGGAAGGAAGGAAGGAAGGAAGGAAGGAAGGAAGGAAGGAAGGAAGGACAGAAAGATGGTAGAAAGAAGAAAGACAGAAAGAAAGACAAAGAAAGAAAGAAAGAAAGAAAGAAAGAAAGAAAGAAAGAAAGAAA
>NW_027185810.1:2360014-2364288 GCF_028583685.1 Petaurus breviceps papuanus
AAGAAAGAAAGAAAGAAAGAAAGAAAGAAAGAAAGAAAGAAAGAAAGGAAGAAAGAGAAAGAAAGAAAGAAGGCTCATATCTGGTAATATATAAACATCTCCACCTTTGGCCAAGTTACCAACACAAGACATGGCTTCAGAAAACTGAATCTGAAGAGTAGAATTCAATTCAACAATTGGCATGGTATAATGGAAAGAGTACTATTAGATCTGGCGTCTGAAAATCCGGCTTCAAACTCTGCCTCTGAAGCTTACTGCAATAGTTATATGTCCCTGCTCAACTTTAATCTCCTTGAGGTTCAGTTTCCTCATCTGTAAAATGGAGGTCCCAAACAAATGACCTCTGAGTGGGAGAAGATGGGGAGCAGAAGAGCACATTCCAGGCATGGGGGATGGCATGAGCAAAGTCACAGAACTGAAGGAAAGTGTAACAGGACGGGATAACTGTGAGTAGTCCAGTTTAACCAAAACAGTGAACTACAAATTAGAAGCACTTAATAAATGCTTGTTGGATGGAACTGAACTGAATTGGAATGAAGACTATGTGAAGAAAGTCAGCAGTGACAGCTAAGGCTATCTGAGAGTACTTCACACACACACACACACACACACATACACCATGAGGATAGGAACATGGTATATCAAAAATAAAAAGTTAATATTGTTGTTTGAATGGAAAGAGACCAATTAAGAGGATATCATAAGATTCTTTGAGAGAGTTAATGTGGGCCTGAGCTAGGGCAGAAATATATTGAGAAGTACAAAGATGTGAGTGATATTTCAAAGATATAATCGGCAGGACTTAGCAACTGATTGAATGTAGGTGGTGAAGAAGAAAGAAGGGTAAAAGATGAGTCTTAAGTTTGTAACTTGGAAGGATGATGGCACCATTTACAATAATAGAGAAGTTAGGAGGAAGGGCATATTTTAAAGGAAAGATGAGGAGTTCAATCTAAGACATTTGAGTTCAAGGTTTTGGTGGAACATCTGGTTGGAAATATTCAGCAAGCAGGTGAAAATGCAAGACTGGAGCATAGGGGTGGAGTCAGGACTGGAGATAAAGACGAGAATTATTTGAAGAAAACTGATTGTTGTGGATGAGATTGCCAAGAAAGATAGAAGGCTTTGAGGTCAGCAAAGTGCTGTACAAATATTATCTCATTTGATCTTCAAACCTGTGAAGTAGATTCTATTATTATCTCCAGTTCACAAATAGGAAAACTGAGGTAATGAGAAACTAAGATGCTTACCCAGGGTCACAAAGCCAGTAAGTTTCTGAGGCCAGATTTGAACTCAGGTGTTCCTGAATCCAAATCCAGTCCTCTATCCATAAAGCTCTTCTACATAGAAGGAGAAGAGAGCAGAAGACTGATCCCGAGGGAACACCTACCAGAAGAGACTTTAGAGGTCATCAAATCCAACCCTTTCATTATTCAGATGAGGAAACTGAGACTGAGACAGGTTAAGTGACTTACTCAGAGTTATACAGGTGGTATGACAATACCTCTCATAGTTAAGGACACAGGGAAGGAAGAAGAAGGAGGTCAGAGATGTAGGAGTAGAATTATGAGGATAGTTTCTCAGAATCCAAGGAAGGATAGATAACCTAGAAGGAGAGGGCTATTTTTTTTGGAGGGGGGAAGGCAAGGCAATTGTGGTTAAGTGACTTGCCCAAGGTCACATAGCTAGTAAGTGTTAAGTGTCTGAGGCCGGATTTGAACTCAGGTCCTCCTGACTGTAGGGCTGGTGCTCTATTCACTGCATCACCTAGCTGCCCCAGGAAAGGGCTTTTAAGAGTGCTAAAAGTTAGAGAGGACCACAAAGATAAAGAATGAGATGGGGAAAAAAGCCATTGGATTTGGCAAGTAAGAGGTTATTATGAATGTTGGAGAAAACAATCTCAGTGGATTGATGGGGGTAGACACAAGATTGAAAAGGACTGAGAAGTTAGTGGGTGGTGGGGAAGTGGAGGCTTTGATCCCTGACTACTTTTTTCATCACCTTCTCATGTTTTGCTTTGTTGTTGTTTTTTTTTTCTCCCTCCCAGGTACTTTAGATAACTTTTCAAAATTCTTGGAATGATATTAACCCCAGGAGTTACAGACTTGTTTCAAAAGAGATCCATCGGGACCTTCAGATCTTTCTGTGTGCCACTGGTAAATGGGTGGCCATGGCACAAACTTCACTGAATGTGTGTGTGTGTTTTCATGATAATTAGCAGGAAGCTGAAAGCAACAAATAAACAAGGTTTTTCCTTTGGAAAAGTCAGGAGTCCCCAGTCTTTTCCTAATAAGAAATTACTTTTGACTCTTCCAAAGTATAATTTACCAAGCACACATCATGTTCTGTCTGAGGACATGATGATAAACAATTCCAGTCTTGCCATTCGTGATGAAAGGGATCTATCTTATTCAGTTACCAGGGAGAAGAAGAAAGAATTTGATGGTCAGCTGCCTCTCTCCTTCCTTGCCAGACAACAAGAGATGAAGCTTCTTGGTCCCCCATGTAGGGGATATTATTACCTCTAAGGGACAGCCTCATACCCGTGGTAAAACTTGGAGATCATCTGGTAACTTATAATTGACATTAGGGGGCACCTTGCCTGAGGTTTAGGTTAACACAGAGACAGAGCATGGAAATGAGGAAATATACACCCCAGATATTGGTGCCTGAGACATAGCTACAGCTGCCCCACGCCAATTCGAACTTTGCCTAATCCTAGCTTCACCCAGACCCATAAACTCAATGCACATGAATCCACGCACCCACCAAGAGGAGAGTTCAAAACTGACTCTCGTTCAAGCTGGAACTTTTCCAGAGTTCATCAGGATCTCTTAGACGTAGATCCCCAGGGAAATCTTCACTTGGGTGTGCTCAAATAAGAGTCAAAGGGTTTCACTTGGAACTGAGCCAGACTAAGGAATGCAGGCAAAGTCAGCCAGATAGATTGTGTGTAACATACATTTCTTTACCAGCATGATGTTCAGGCTGTGGTCTGATCCAATCTCTTTGTAACTGGACCAAGCAAAATTTGCAGACCTGTTGGTTCATCAGAATTGCCATGAGAACCCATGGGAGGGGAGGCAGGAGCCAAGGTGAGTCCCAATGCAGGTGTCTCATCTCTGATAAGATTGTCAGCTGAAGCTTTTCAGAGCCAGCCTCCCCTGTCAGAGGCACAGGTGTGCTCAGGCTCAGGTTACAGCTCTGATCCTTAGGTCATGGTTGCTGGGAAGAAGGAGCTTGTCCCCAGGGGGAAATCCTTTTTAAACCTGAACTGCTGCCTACTGCAGCTTGGAGCTCCCAAGTTGGGTGAACAAGATAGGTATCCCTTTGCCCTGAGTTTGAATGCCAAATACCAGAGCCCCTATTAAAGGATTTTGAAAGAGATCATATTCCCCCATCCCTTGGAGAGGCGAGGATTGAGAGGGCCACATGGTAAAACTCAGAGATCAAAAGTAAAAGGAACTCTGGGTGGAGCACTTAGGTAATTTTCACTTCTATAATTTTTTTTAAAGAATGAATGATAATAACAATAAAATGAATAGTTATTTGGATAGTAGTCTATTGTTTACAGAACTCCTTCCATTCATCATTTAATTCTCATTGAAAACCTTCAGTGACTGATAAAAGCTATTGGTTAAAATGAGCTTTCATCAAACATCTATTAAGTGCCTACTATGTGTGATGTGGCCATATGTGGGATAGGATACATTCAATATGATAGAGTTGCTACCCTCATTTTAGTCATGGGATTGTAGTTTTAGAACTAAAAAGTAAGCTAGAACTCCTGAAATCTAAAGTCCTCATTTTATGGATGAGAAAACTAGCGTCCAGAGAGGCCCAAGGCCACACAGCTTGCAAGTTGAAGCAAACTCCATCCTCCTGTGGACGATCCAATACTATCTCTACCCCATCAACAGATGGGAAGAGAGAAAGTGCCAAGTGGCAATCTTTTCTTTGAAGAGTCAGTGAATGAACCACTCTTCCTGTCTCAATGGCCAATCCTCTTAGACTCACTCCCCCTCTCCTCCCTTTGTCACAGAGATGAAAGAGATAGTTAGGGTATTGCTTCAATATCCCAAAGCACAAGTCATCAATGAGCAAATATTGAGTACCTACTATGTATGAAGCACTGTGCTAAGCAGTGGGAATACAAAGAAAGACCAAAAAAGAGTCCCGTCCTCCTATTCTAATAGGGAAGAGAGTATGCAGCAAACAACTACAGAGAAAGAGAGAGAGAGAGAGAGAGAGAGAGAGAGAGAGAGAGAGAGAGA
>NW_027185810.1:2364298-2405715 GCF_028583685.1 Petaurus breviceps papuanus
AGAGAGAGAGAGAGAGAGAGAGAGAGAGAGAGAGAGAGAGAGAGACCGACAGACAGACAGAGACAGAGACAGAGAATGAAAAATGAGAATTGGAGGTAATCTCAAAAGAAAAGCACTAGAATTAAAGGAGACCCAGAAGCCCTTCTTGTAGAAGATGGGGTTTCAGTTGAGAACTGAAGGAAACCATGGAAGTCAGGAGGTGGAGGTGAGGAGAGAGGGCATTCCAGGCATGGGGGATAGGGAACATGCATGGAGTTAGGACATGAAATGTACCCCTAAGAGATCCAAAGTGAGAAATAGCAGGGAGGCCAGTGTAGCTGAGAGCAAAGTATCAGAAGACTAGAAAGGGAGGTAGGGACCAGATTGTGAAGGGCTTTAAGACCCAAACAAAGGATTTTACTTTTGATCCTGGAGATAATACAGAGTCCCTGGACTTTATTGAATAGGGAAGTGACAGGGTCAGACATGTGGTTTAGGAAGTTTACATTGGCAGCTAAGTAGAATGGGAAGAGACTTGGGCAGGGATACCATCCAGAAGGTTCTTGCAAAATTACAGGCTTGAGCAAGATAGTATGAAACTATAGACACCAGGGTGGTAGCAGTGTCAGAAGAGAGAAGGGGATATATTTGATTGGTGTTGTGAAGGCTGAAATCATAAAACTTGACATAAGAGTGGATACAGAGGGTGGGAGTAAGGAGTCAAAAGTGACTCCTGAGTTATAAACATTGTGTCAGTGGAAATAGCCCAAGGAGCTCAGATCAATTCCCTGCATGCTCCATGGCATAGCCCTTGAAGGCCCATCCTCACACCCACACCATGGGGTGTGTCCAAATCAACACTCCCTTTGCAAACTAAAAGATGAAGAATGTGTAAGAGGGCTAGAAAGTGCAATGAGATCAGATGTAAAAGCAATCACTTCCAGTTGGAGGGGATCAGCAATGACTTCACAAAAGAGGTGCCTTTTGATATGGAAAAGATGTCAGTCATAGGCAAAGGTATGGGGAACAGGGGCTAAATAGTACAGAAAATACAGGATGTGTTTAAGGGATGACAACTAATGCAGTTCAGCTAAACCGGTGACAGGGAAAGGGAGAGTAAGAGCGAGTAATAAACGGGTCAGAATGAGTGGTTGGGGAGGGGGTGGTGCTTTATGTGCCAGGACCTATATTTTATCCTAAAGGTAATAGGGAACCATTAAAAGATTTTGATCACAGGAGTGACATGATCAAAGTTTGTATAGTAATGTTACTCTGGCTGCTGTTTCAGGATGGATTGAAAGGGGAAGGTATGGAGAGACTGGAAATCAGGGGACCAGTCTATTGCAATTTTCTAGGCAAGAAAAAAATGAGGACCTGACCTACATTAGAGGCACAGGAAATGGTCAAGAGAGGAGAGACATAAAAGATAATGATGGAAGTTAAAATTGACAGAGGTTGGTGACTGATTTGATAAAAATGAAGGAGAAGAAAGAGTCACAAAGATTTTGATGTTTCCATCTGGGAGAATGGTGGTTTGGAAATGGTACGGATTTCATGTCTATTTTAGATAGCCTTACTCAGCCGATGGGGCATTGGACTTGGTGTCAGAGGACCACCATTCAAAGCCTACTCATATACTCGCTGCGTGACTAAGCAGTTGACTTAATCTCTGAGTTTTCTCATCTGTAAAAAGAGAATAATAATAACACCTACTTCCCAAGATTGTTGTGAGAGCCAAATGACATCAGGTCTTGAAAGTGCTTTGCAATCCTTAAAGGGATAAGGAAGCATCAGCTATGATAATGGTGAGCTCTCTCTCAGCCAGTAGGAGACATTAAAGAGCTGGCTTCCAGACATTCGGTGTATCACAATTTCCCTCCTGGGAGATGTAGTTATTTAGGGCTTCTTACTGCACTGATAAAAACAGGCTCCTGATTTCTGTTAGCTCAGCCCCTATCATCACCCACCAGAGCTCCCAGAGAGTGGCAGAGGAGTGAGAACAGCTGGCCAGAGTCACTGAATATATTTTAACACAACTGGCCTTGGGTGTGAAGGTACTAGCAGCCACAGGGCTTAAATACAGGCTATGCTACCTTAGTGAAGACAGGCCTTCTGACACCCAAGTGAGAGAATCTTCATAATGCCATAGGCGAGTGAGTCCCTCTGTGTGACAGCAGAAGGGAAAGAGAAGAGAGAATGGATATTTAAAAATTAAAACAAAACGTCAAAACTTTGGATATTCCTAGAAAAACTTCCCTATGGAAACTAACAAAGGTAGAGAGATTCCCTTCCCATCCTATCAGCAGAAAGGAAAGTGGGAGGGGAAACTGGACAGAATCACCCATCCCTGTAACATCACAGCACAAGAAGAGAAAAAAAGATAAGAGATATTTGGGAGGGACCAGGTGCTGCTGCTCTTTGGAAGGGAAGAAGGGAAAGAAGAATCCAAAGTACTAAGCTGATGTGTGTCAGTATACTGCAGGCAAATGGTTCTTCTGCCACAAGACTGTCAGACTTCAAAGAAATAATCAAGCTGTCTGTGCAGCAACCAAGGTAAAACTCCAGAAATAAATGGAAAGAAAAGCTCCTTTGGGCTTGCAGGGAACTTCTGAGAGCCTATTGGAAGCCCCTCTGAGCCCCCATAGCCGGTGTTCCAAAGTGTGGGAACTGCCTCATAACCGAGAAGCTCAATTCTGCCACTAAAAAAATGAAGAGTATTAGAAATAGGAGAATCTGAGGTAGAAATGAGGCCTGAAATTGTCAATAGGCTCAAGTGCCCACCTCCAACCTTACAGCTACCTCCAAATAAAAGAGAAGCTATTATATTTTCTAGACTTTCCAAAAAGGAGATTTTACAACCTTGCAAAGAATCAGCAATTTAGCAACCCTCTCTGTCAGAAAAGTCTTCTTCATAAAACCTAAATCCCTTGCCAAGTTTCAATTCATTTCTTCTTGTTCTTGTTCTGTCATTATTATAACATCATTAACCTCTGTCATAGTCATCTTTCGAAGATCTGAAGGTTCCTACTAATTTATCGTCCCACATACTTTTAGAAACAAGGCCAGTTCTTGAGTCTTCTATCTCTAACCAAGCTTAGTTCCTGTAGTTTTTCCTTGTAGATATTAATTGCCAACTTGGTTTCTTTCCATGAGTCTCTCCTCTGAACCTTCTCCAAGTTATACAAGAGTTTGCTCAGTAGTTACTCTAAATTGCATGATTGAGAAATGATCATTCATTCATTCATTCATTAAGCAAATATTCATTAAACATCTACTAGGTGTAAATTACTGTGCTAAGTGATGGTGCCTCCCCCGTACCTGGAGCTTATAAACTAGTATATTGATATCTTGGTGGGTCTTGACTTCATCTTGATGGATCTTGACTTCGTCGATGTGAGTACTCTGTCCCATGATGCAGCTTGCTGCCCATTCATGACTTCTCATCCTGTAGTACTTCTTAATGCTTCCATTAAGAGAGTGCTTTAAGGTTTGCAAAGTATTTTATATGCATTGTGTCATTTGATCTTTACAGCCCTGAACCACCCTTGTCCATGTCCTCCAATAAAACCTCCTGGAGTCATCCCATCATACTGGGGACCTTCCTTTAGATTGCTTGGTAGTGCATAGATGAAAATGTAACATGCCTCTCTATTTTCTCTCCTCTCCTTCTGTTCTTAAGTGCATATAATTCAGCTTCCAACCCCATCATTCCTCTGAAACTACCCTCCCTAAAGTTACCAGTGACTTTTTGGTTGCCAAATTCAATGGACTTTTCTCAGTCTTCACACTTCTTGACCTCTCTGCAGCCTTTGACACCATTTATTACCCTCTTCTGCTTAATATTCTCTTCTTTCTAGATTTTTGGGACATTGTCTCTTCTAGTTCTCCTCCTACTCATCAGACCACGCTTTGATCTTCTTTGCTGGATTCTTATCCAGGTCACATCCTCTAACTACAGGTTTCTCTCTCCCAGGACCTCTTCTTTTCTCTGTCTGTACTACTTTACTTGGTGATTTTATCAGCTCCCATGGCTTTAATTATCACCTCCCTACTGAAGGTTTTCACCTACCCTACCCTAACCTCTCTGCTGACCTGCAGTCATGTATCTCTAACTGCCTTTTAGCATTTCAAACTGGATGTCCAGTAGTTGTCTTAAACTCAGCACATAAAAACTGAATGCTTTCTTTCCCCTATAGATTCCTCCTCATCCTTCCCCCACCCTATACTTCTCAACTGTTAAGCACATCATCTTCCCAGTCCCCTAGATTTGCAGCCCAGGTGACATCCTTGAGTCCTCACTCTCTCTCACACCCCACATCCAGCCTGTTGCCAAGACTTGTCATCATCTCAATGTCTCTCAAATATCCTCCCTTCTCTCCTCTACCACTGCTACCATTCTGAGGCAGGTCCTTATCGCTGTTCTCTCAGTGGATCTGCCTGCTACAAGTTTCTCCCTACTCCAATCCATCCTCTATTCAGCCACCAAAGTGATTTCCCTAAAACACATGTATCCCCCAACCCCCAATTCAATATACTCCAATGGTTCCCTGTCTTCTCCAAGATCACATCTACTTGGTGTCCAAAGTCCTTCCTAACCTAGCCCTACTCTACCCTTTCAGTATTCTTATAACTTATTCCCATCCTTTGATCCAATGACACTGGATTCCTTGTTGTTCTATGAATAAGATGCTCCATCTCGTGACTTTGGGATGCTTGGAATGCTTTCCCTCCTTATGTCAGCCCCTGGTTTCTCTCAAGTCCCAATCAGAGTCCTATCAGAAAGCCTTTCCCACCACCACATATCTAGTGCTTTCCCTCCATTAATTATTTCCTATGTATCCTGAGTGTAACTTGTTCATGCATGTTTGTTGTCTCTCCCATTAGACTGTGAGCTCTTCGAGGGCAAGGACTGCCTTTTGTCTCTTTTTGCACTTAGCACAGTGCCTAACACATGGTAGTCACTTATTAATGTTTACTGACAGACTATCCAATGGAAATCTTTTGCTCTCGCTACAACTGACCCCCTCTTTTTCTGGCCACACTTTTATCTAATGAAATCCTTTTCCCCCCACTTCTGCTGCATTGATTCTGCATTGTTAATACATTGTAGCCTTCTCATAATCATAATGTGTATGTTCCACATGTAACTGATACTTGGTAGGATTCTATGAATCGTAGCCATGCGGCATCACTGAAAGAACACTGACATAAACAAACAAACAAACAAAAAACCCACAAAGCCCTTTATTTGTTTGTGATCTTACCTAGTGGAAATAAAATGTGTACATAAATAACTAAATATAGAAGAAGGTAGAAGGTAAAAAGTGTTGTGATCAATAGAAGCAAACAGCATCGAGAATTAAGAGGAGAAAATCCGCTAAGAACTGGGGGAATGAGAGAAAGCTTCGTGACAACAATAAGTGGCATTTGAACTGGGACTTGATGGACTAGCAGCATGTTTCCAAGCAGAAATGAGAAAAGCAGCATCTCAGATGGAAGAAATGGTGTGAGCAAAGGCATACAAACAAGACAGCCAAGGGAATGTTAAGGGAATACACATAATTTGGTTTGGCCAGACAGCAGGATAAATGAGAGGAAATAACCATAGACAAGACTGCATCTTAGCATGGCATTCAAAGCCCTTAATGATCTAGCTCCGGCTCTAAGGAGTTTAGGCTCTTTAATAAGCAGTGGACAGCCATTGAAGTTTTAAGAGCAGAGGAGTGTCATGATTTCATCTGTGCTTCAGGAAAGTAAGTTTGGTAGCAGTAGTTTATAGGGTGGCCTTGGAAAGCAGAAAGGCTGGGGGATGGTAGGTGAAGAGAATGGTCAGAGATGGGATGGCATAGACCTGTCAAGATACCATCGCACTGAGGGATTAACTAAAGTAATGAGAACTTACTGTGGGGGTGAGAATGGAAAAGATTGGGATGGACGCAGCAGATAAAGTCTATGAACTCAGTTTTAGATGGTATTTGGTTTATCTTTCTTTCTCATCCCATATTACCACAAAGCTTGGGGGAAGGGAGGAGGGATGCTCTATTATTTTTTTTCTTAAAGTAAACAGTGTATGTCTCTGTCCTCATCAAATGAATGCTTTCCAGTAAGTCTCTTCTCCATGTCTCATTAGTAAAATGGAGACAGGATGATAATACCTGCCTCCTCTCATCTATCTCCCAGGGACATTGTCAGAACGTATTAAGGCATTTTGAGATGCTAGATGAAAAGTGCCGCAGAGATAGAATGTTTCTGTTTAAAAATTCAGCCAGCTCTCAATAATCTGCCTTAATTGACTGGAGCAACAACACGGATAATCCAAAAGGCATTTCCATTTGTCTCCGGAATGGATGATTGTAGCTTCTGACAGCCGATTTGCTTTCCTGACCACGTGTTTCCTTAGACTGATGTTAAAAATTGTTATCATTTTCTTAGCATGTGCCAGCTGGTCAGTGAGGAGATAAGTGCTTAGGGATGAAGTGGGTGGCAGGGGAAAGCCAACCAGGTGTTACAAATTGGTTCCAGGCAACCCATACACAGGTAATTGAGAGGCAACTGAATATTTACTTGCAAAGATGACCTGAACATTTGTTTCCTGATTTATTAGGCTGCTTGGTATGTCCTAAAAGCTTACAAACCACAAGTCCTCAACCCAGACCAGGATGTGGTTTCAGAGAGGGAACAGAGCAAGGAAATCCATCAGATTAGAAGCTTCAAGAAGGAAAAACAGCCTGCTCTTTGCTACTTTGGTACACTTAACCATGGATATTTAGGGCATTTTCAAACACGGAGCTACTTCTGCTAGCCCAGGGCTCCCTGATTTGTGTTGGGGCCCCTTTGACAGGCAGTGAAGTCTCTGTAGCCCTTCCTAAGATGCCATTTTTTTTAAAGCAATTGGGGTTAAGTAACTTACTCGAGGTTACATGGCCAGTTTTTTTGTGTAGGTGTTAAGTATCTGAGGCCGGAACCAATCCCGGATCCTCCCGACTCTGGGGCTGGCGCTCTTACTCACTGCACCACCTAGCCACCCCACCAGGATGCTATTTTTTAAATAATTGAAAGAAATGTTAAATTTTAGTTGTAGGTTAGTAAAAAAATAAAGATGGGAATTTTTTCCCTTTCAAGTTCTTTACTGTTGTTGTTTAGTTATTTTTCAGTGTGTCTAACTCTCCATGACCCCATTTGGGGTTTTCTTGGTAAAGATGCTAGAGTGCTTTGTCATTTCCTTCTCTGGCTCATTTGACAGATGAAGAAACTGAGGCAAACAAGGTTAAATGATTTGCACAGGGTCACATAGCTAGTAAGTGTCCGAGCTCATGGACCCCATGAAATATGACCACAGATTCTATGTTAATAAGCCTTGAGATAGCCAGGAAAACAGTAATTCATTTCTCAGCATACCCATCAAAGAGTCTTGGGTCAAAAGCACCAGATGATGGGATGCTAACTCATTAGCTCCACCTTCTTTACTGCTATCACAAAACAAGGGCAAAGGAGCAGCTAGGTGGCACAGTGGATACAGTACTGACCCTGGAGACAGGAGGACCTGAGTTCAAATCCAACCTCAGATACTTACTAGCTGTGTGAACCTCAGCAAGTAATTTAACACCGATTGCCTCCAAAAACAAAACAACAACAAAACAAACAAACAAAAACCAAGGACAAAGACAGATAAAAGCAACAGCAATAGCAGGGTCCTCCCAGAATATGCCTTTATAGGGTGAGAGGGACCCAGCCTTTGCTGTCTCCCGACAGGCAAGTTCCATTTACCAGCTTGAGGATGTACCTAAATCCAAAGGCTTTTGAACCAGAGCTTCAATCAGGGGCTTTGTAGCACCCAAGGGCCTGGTGTTCTTCAGTGCTATGGATCATACCAAGAAGCAATAAAGGTGGGACTGGCAGGTATAGATAGATAGATATACATATAAACATACACACATATACATATATATGTACATACATACAAACATATTATTTATGGATGTGCATATCGCCATATCTCTGTCTCTCTAGCCTAGGTTGTCCATTCCCTTCCACAAGTATAGAATGCTGCCACAATATATATCTATTGCCTATAAGCACAGTAAACCCTTCATTGTTGCTGGGCAGAAAGACCAAGGAGAGCAAGCATTGCTGCCAAGCAAGCTACGGGAATCAGCTGGCAGAGAGATTTCCATGGTTCTGGTTTTCTGTCTAGCTCTCCACTGGGCCTTAGTAATGTGGTAGCATTCCTGTAGTGATAGCTTTCACTCAAGTAGCACTTTTGGTTTCAAAGCACTTTGCCTACATTATCTCATTTGTTCCTGACAATAACACAGGCCCCAGAGGTAAGCAGTACTGGTATAATTTTAAAGAAGAGGAAATCAGAGCTAAGAATGATGAAGCAATCTACCCAAGGTCACATAACTCATAAGTTTTAGGCACTGAAAGTAAACCCAAGTCTTTTGATAAGTTGGTAATCTTGACTTATAGGCATTGAAGAATTTCTCACCCTTGAGCCAAGCCCATGATAAGTCTCTGCAAATTCGGAGAGGAAGGTCTTCAGATGTCAGACACCCACCTGATCAATCAATACACCTGTGCTTGAACCCCATCTGGTCCTGTAAGCTCTGCTAGACCTTGTTCACTGTTGGCAGAGGTTTGAACACCTTTCAGAGAGGCAACGAAGTACAGCAAAAAAAGCTTGTTGGGCTTGGAATCAGAGGAATTGGGTTCTAATCCTGGTCCTGTCACTTACTGTCTGTGTGGCTTTGGGCAAACCACTTAAGCTTCCTTGAATTCAGTTGTCAAGACTGTAAAATGAAGAGTTTGAACAAGATGGACTTCAAAGTTCCTTCCAGTTCTAGAGATGGTTCTATGAATGCAGACACACTGCTATGACATGATGAAGAGTAGGGTTTTTGTGGAGAATGTATATAGACAGATGGAGAGACAGACAGAGACAGAGTCAGAGACAGTGATAGAGACAGAGAGACAGAGTTATAGTGAATAAGCCTTTATTAAGTGCTTACTAAGGGCCAAGTGGGCAGTTAGGTGGTACAATAGATCTTGAACCAGGAAGGCTTGAGTTAAAATCCAGCCCCAGGTACTTACTAACTGTGTGACCCTGAGCAAGTCACTTAACTCTGTTTGCCTCAGTTTCCTCATCTGTAAAATAAGAAAAGGGAAACCACTCCACCAACTTTGGCAAGAAAACTCCAAATGGAGTCATGACAGGTCAGACATGACTGAAACAGCTGAACAACAATAACAAAAAAAGGACCAAGTCCTATGTGTGTGAGAGGGAGAAAGACAGAAAGCATTTATGTGAATATACACATACATACACATCTGAACATGGCAATGTTGGGAGGGTGTCTGGAACTGTCATTTTCACAGTGTAGTTGCTGGTGTAAGAACTTTCTCCCCATTGATGCAGATTTGTAACTCATGATAAGGTGGAGATCAGGGGTGGAGATCCTGTGGCCTCGAGGCCACATGTGCCCCCCAGGTCCTCAAGTGCAACCCTTTGACTGAATCCAAACTTCCATAGACTTAGAGAATTGCCTATGGTTCCTTAGAGGTTAAAATGTTTGCTAGTGGTCACTCAGCAAGTCAGGCAAGAAGGACTCAAACCTTCTTCTTCCTGACTCTAAGGCCAGCCTTCTCTCCATGATGCCAGGCTGCCTCTCAATCTCAATTATAATGGTGGGAAAGTTGCTGAGGAACACTCTCCCCGGGCTCCTTTCAACGGTACAGTCCTGATGTTTCAACAGACGCCAGGTAATTATCATACTTTGTTCTTGGTTTATTCCCACTGCTACAAGAGGCTTCTTAGCTTTTTTTTTTTTAATTCTGAATGCAGATTTGATCTGAGAGAGATGGGTATAGATTTCCTCTGCATACCAACGTGAGAAATAATGGAGCAAGATTGTATGTCACAGATGAAAATGCTGTATTTATGCCTCATTGTAATCCATTCATTGCTTTATGGATCCAAAGTCCCCCTGGGAATGTCACAAATCCACATCATGTTCCTGAGTGCTGGATTTGGCATTTGGATCGCTGATTTAGCTGTCAGATATGTAAAATCACATGTAGCCAGACAACTCCCTGGTGACTCCACAGCTGCAGATGCTGAAGAGTGCAAGTTATTCCAACGAAGGTCCGCATTCATTTACGCTCAAAAAAGCCTTCTTCCTTGAGCCACGTTCCCCCTGCCCCCCCCCACACACACAGTCCAGCCCCATCCAGTGGCATAGTAGAGCACAAAGAGGGTCTGAGCTGACTCGACAAGAATCACCCTGTGTGAGGGAACTTCCAAGGATGCCAAGGGTGGCATCCAGAATGGTTTATGTCCTCTTTTGTCAGAAAGTAGAATCATCCATGGGATCCTGCCTTTGAAGGCCAGTCCAGCAACTTTGTGACAACTCAGCACTTTCTCCTTCACCTTTCTTTTCCTTTCTGGTTTTCTTTGCCACCTTTTCATTATTGTGCCCATTTTTTTCACTCTCCATGTACCAAAGAATCAGGGTGACTCAGTTGCAGAAGGTCGTCTTGTTCTCACTCTGCAAACTCATATGTCAACTGACCATGGGCAAGCCACCTCACCTCTGAGCCTTGGTTCTATCAACTCTAAAATGCAGAAATACTAGGACTATGGATGAGGTAGCTAGGTGGTGCAATGCATAGGATGCTGCACTTAAAATCAGGATAAAGCTGAATTCAAATCCTACCTCAGACAATTAATAGCCATATAGCCCTGGGCAAGTCACTTAACCTTTCTGTGACTCAGTTTCCTCACTTATAAAATGGGGCTAATAATAACACCCACCTCCCAGGATTGTTGTGAGGAACAGAAGAGATAACATACATATTTAAAGCATTTTGCAAACATTGAAGTGTGACATAAATGCTAGCTATTATTATTTTTATATTATTATCTACCTTTAGATAGTTGTCTATAGATCAAGTGAGAAATGTTTATTAAACTTTTAAAAATTGTAAACTATGATATAAATATCAGCTCTTAGCTTCATCTCTTGATCATATGACCACTATCCTAACTCCTTCCCCATTCCCCAGATTAATACATACTGTTCAACAAGGATTAAACTCATCCTGTTGTTTTTTATTATTCAGTTATTTCAGTCCTTTTCAAGTCTTCATGACCCCATTTGGGGTTTTCTTGGCCAAGATACTGAAGTGGTTTGCCATTTCCTTCTCCAGCTCATTTTACAGATGAGGAAACTGAGGGAAACAGGGTTAAGTGACTTGCCCAGGGTCACACAGCTAGTAAGAATCTGTCTTCCTGATTCCAGGCCCAATTTTTTAAAAATGCAAATCAGATCTTTATAAGAGGAAGTCAATGTGGTACAGTGGAAAGAATATGGGATCTCCAGTCAGAGGCTCTGGGTTCAAATCCCAGCTCTGGCACTTTTATGAACTTATCCAAATTATTTAACCTCTCTGGGCCTCGGATTCCTCATAGGTAAAAGGAGAAGGTTTGACTAGGTGATTCATAAGGTTCGTTCTAGCTCCAAATCTATGATCCTATGAGACCACTTTTTTTCATATCTTGTACTCCTTGGTGGTTTAATTACTTCTAAAGAGTAAGTTGAACATGTCCCATGATGCCAGGCCATTGAGTAAGTTTCCAATTTCCCTCCCAAGAGAAACAAGTGCAGATTAACCCTGAGGCCACCAGACAAATGCCCAATTACCCCCTTCAGGACACTAACCCTAAGTTCTCTGGAAAGAGTTCAGTAGAGATGTAACTAAAACCACAGGTCATCCAGCTAGTCCTGGAAACTGCCTCATAGACCTAGCTCCAAACTCCTCCTTTTACAAATAAGGAAACTGACTCCCAGTTGCCCAAGGTCACACAGGTAGTAAGCATCAAGGGCAGGATCGGAACTGAGGTCGTTTGGCCCTAGAATTAACACTCTTCTCACCCTAATACCTCTACAAGACTTAATATAGCAAGAAAAGTCTAGGTCAGGGGTGGGGAAACTTTGAATACAAACTTCACAGAACAAATCCCCTTAATAAAAGGATTTGTTCTATAAAACTTGAACTCACTCAAAAGGCTACGCCCATTCTTCTGAGAACCCCAAAAGGCTACACCCGAGGACCTAGAGGGCCACATTGGGCCTCAAGAACTCAGGTTCCCCATCCCTGGTCTAGGTAGTCTAATGTGGCCATAGAAATAATAATAAACATAACAATATTTTACATTTGGATTGAGCTTTTCACTTTTCACTAAATACATTTAGACCTATTTTGTTCAGTCGTTTCAGTCATGTATGACTCTTAGTGACCCCATTTTCTTGGCAAAGATACTAGAGTAGTTTTCCATTTCCTTGTCCAGCTCATTTACAGATGAGGAAACTGAGGCAAACAGGGTTAAGCGACTTGCCCAGGGTCACGAAGCTAGTGGGTGACTGAGGCCAGATTTGAACTCACAAAGATGAGTCTTCCTGACTTCAGGCCCAGCAGCACTTGATCCACTATGCCACCATTTAGACCTATTCACTCATTTTATCATGTCAATGGGAGAAGAGGGATGCTGGCTCTAGACAATTTTGTGAAATAGGCAGAAATTTGTTTTCATGGTTTCCAGGTTCCCCTTTCATGGGTGATCCTTGATCCTCCACTCCCACTCCAGTATCCTCAGACTTTCCCCTCAACCCCTATCAACTTGTTCCCGGTTCTCAGAAGAATGGGTGAAATATAAAGAAGCATGCCACCCCCCTCCTAAGAGGTAAGGGACTCATGGTAAAGAAGGAGACATTTTTTTGACATGGCCAGTGGGGGAATTCATTTTGTTTAACTATACATATTTGTTACAAGGGTTTTGTTTTCTTCTGTTTTGAGATGAGGGGAGAAAAGAGGGAAAGAAAATCGATTTTGTTCATTGGAAGGATTAATTTTTTTTTTTAAAGATCACTGTAAGTCAGAAAACCCAAACTCCAATTCCAATCTGTCACTTACTGCTCCTTGGCAACACATTTAACCCCATCCAGACCTCAGTTTTCTCATGTGTGATGTGGACATTATGATACAACCTACCTAAGGGAATTCTTGTGAGGAAAGTACTTTACAACCTCCACTGCTCTCTAAACATGAGCTATTTTTATCCTTCATCCACATTAAGGTGTAAATAAATCATAACAGTTTAAAATGTAATTCATAATAGCTTAACTCTGCCCCAGGGCTATTTGTATTTTTAATAGGAATCAAAGTCTTAAACTAAAGGGTTGAAGTTCTAATAGGAAAAATTTCAAGCCTCATCAGAGAATGGAGGTTACTGAAGGCTAGACCAGCAAAGTGCCAACCCTGTCAGGTCCTATCAGGCTAGAAATGCAAGCCCAGTGACAGACTATAGGTCTGTCCAATGAGGTCCAGCCTAGTGAAATTTGGAGTGGCTCATCCTCAGAGACCATTGGCCACCAAGTGATGGAAATTTGAGGGGCCATTACAACTCTTTACGACCATGGATAGGGCTGTGATCTGCATACAGTCCCCAGATAAATGAAATGTTTTTTTTTTTTTTGCTTTTTGGAGGGCAAATGGGGTTAAGTGACTTGCCCAAAGTCACACGGCTAGTAAGTGTGTCAAGTGTCTGAGGCCAGATTTGAATTCAGGTCCTCCTGACTCCAGGGCCAGTGATCTATTCACTGGTTCACATAGCCTCCCCGAGATGGATGAAATTTTGGCTCCCAGAGGTACAGAAGGAAGGAAGTATTCCATTCCTACCCTCATGGCTCAGTAACAGCATTTCCACCCACTCACAGAAACAAGGAGAGGAACCACAGCATGGTTTCCCAAAGCTTTTAGCCACTGGGGTCAGCAAAACATAAGAAAGTAAAAAAAACTAAATCAGCTGCCTTCAACCCTTGGAACAATCCTGGAGATGGGAAGGAGGGGCTGAGCTCCTGGCCTTGGCCCAAGTTGGCCCCTTCCCCCCAGGGCTGGCCCCTGAGTGAACAGGCCCCCAGGGCTGGGGAGACAGAGTTCCATTCGGGCCTGCCATTCACCTTGGGGAGCTCTCCTCATTGTGAGTCACCCCAAGGCCATCCTCAGGCAGTAGGAAGTTTATAATCAGTGGAGCATGCCGGCATAGTCCAGCCAGGCTCACTGATAGGAGTTTATTTAGTCGTAAATGGTTTATGGAGATCTGTTAACCCAAAAAAAAAAAAAATGACAGAAGAGAAGGAAGAAAATGAAAGGGTTGCCCCAATAAATGATTCACCAGGGTAGTAAAAAGAACAAAGGAATTGCTCATTGTATCTCCAAGCTGAGACCCCTGAAGTTTATGGGAGTCTAAGTGGCCCTCTGGCACTTTTAAAACAATTTGTCTTAAATTACATTTTCTAAGAGATGTCAATCCCTGCAGAAATGTGGGGTTTCTAATTGCTGTGGTCCTATGTGGCAAAGAGGAAAATCAGAAACAACAACTTTATATGCACAGGCAGCCTGTGCAGCTACCACCCCACCCCCACTCTCCCCACCCCCACCCCCACTCCATACTCACACACATACTCACACGGTTCTATGGAAGAGAATCTGGCAAGTTGATGTAAACAGAGCTAGATGCCGTAAAACAACTCAGCGTAATTTATTAAACTGCCAGCCATCCTGTGTTGTCATTTAAAATACTACTCAATCTTTCTTTTTTTTTCCTTCCCCTGCCACTCATGTCAATGCTTCCAAAGATCTTGATTTCATCCTGTGGCTACTACCCCCACCCCCAGTCATGGAAAGTGAAACCTCTTCACCCCTTAGTAGAAGGAAGGTTTAAGGAGCTATTGGTGTTCAGCCTTCTGGTAACGAGTTTCTCCCAATTTGGCTGGAATGAGCCTTGGATGACAAACACACAGCATTCATGGCCAGGATAAGAATAATAATTACATAGAGCAATAGTAAGATAATAATAGTCACAATAATACCATGATAATTATAATAGTAATAATAATAGCTACATATGAAAAATGCTTTTGCAAATATCTTACTATATCTTCACAATAACCCTTCAAGGTAGGTGCTATTATTACTGACTAAAGCAGTTAAGTGGCTTGACAAGGGTCACATAGGTAGAAAGTATCTGAGGAAGGATTTGAATTCAGATTTCTCCTGATTACATGTTTGGGGCTCTATCCACATTGCCATCTAATTGCCTTATCATACTTGAATGAAGCTTTTCCACCTTAAGAGTACTTAACAAAGGCATAAGCTTGGAGAACCCTGGGTCATGTCTACATTTTGATGAATCATTAGAATTTTTTTTCTGCCACACTGTAATGGGAATGCAAATTTGGAAGATCTTCCCTGCCCCTAGGCTAAAGTGCACCTGAAGCCTGGGGTGGGAGGCTTGTTTTTCAGTAGATACTTTTTGATTGGCCAGTGGGTCAATAAGGTTGTTACATTCTCTGAGCCAGGAGAAGGCTATATAAGCCCTGATGTGTAGCTTTGTTTTGGGGGCTCACTTTGAGAAGTGTTCTGTGATTTGATCTGTATTCTGGGAAGCCATTGTCCAGAGCCCCCCCAGCTTTGAAAAACCCAGATGTGGAAACCCAGATGTTGACTGGGTATGGATGTAATGGTTGGACAGTTTGGAAATCTGTCTACTTGATCTGTTTTTGTCTTGATAATTCTGCCTGTATACTTTGAATTTTGGGGTGCTGACCTTTTTCCCCTGACTAAGGTAAACAATATATGTCTGACTAATTAAAGTAAGCTTGTTAGCCCCTTTTGAGTTGCTTTCCTTTATCAAAGCAGATCCAAGAACCTGTAGTGCAGCAAACCCTGAGGATGTTTGGGGTGCTTGCCGCTACACACACCTGAATTTTAAAAGAAAAAAAATTCTAAACCCAAACAATCACAGTATGCTCAGCAGTGAAAGTCATTTACTGGGTATCCCCAAATTCTTAGTGTTGTTTTAAACTTTAAACTTATACAGGTTTAAATTTGTAAAGTTTTAAACTTTATACCTTAAAACTACACTATGATTTTAGGAAATCCTGAGTATGGGATTGGGAATGATCATACCCAAAGTAATGATCTGAAAAGAAACTTTTACATCACATTTATAAATCAAAGAGAACAATTCATGCTATTCCTCTGCTCCAAAATCTTCAGTGGCTCCCTATTGCCTTTAAACAAAGCTTCCTGAGAAAGGCCCTCTATAATCTGTGACCATTCTGCCTTTCCAGACTTACCTCTTATTTCTCCCCACCTTTGAGCCAAAGAAGAAAGCTACAAGTCATTGTCCTGTGAACATACCCTTTCTTAAAATATTTGAAAAGATACCAAGTGGAAATGAGAGTTGAATTTCTTCTTTTCTTATTTTGTTAAAAGCCATAACAAGGCCTTTTGGGCGAAAGTTAGAAGGTAGCAGATTTCATTTCAATATAATGAAGTCTAAGTCTAAAGTAGGTATCTTCACAAAGTTGTAAGTTCTCTTTCCCTGGAAATACTCCAGCAGAGGCAGAATGACCATCAGTCAAGGATGTCATGGAGGTGGATGGCCCTGGATGAAATCTAAGGTCCCTTCCAACTTGAAAAGTCTCTGGTCTCAGGACCACTTTAACTGTCAGCTAATCAATTTTGTCAACCAAGCAGTCGGGGTTTCTTTCTTTCTTTCTTTCTTTCTTTCTTTCTTGTGCAAAAACAGAATAACTGAGTATTGTTTAAATGACTTTCTTTTCAACCAAGCTGGCTGTTCAACTCAGTCAAAAGGTTAGACATAATTGTGCATGCAGAGATATCCAATTTGGAAGAAAATTCTCTCTGCATATACAAAGCCTACTCAGAAGTGGAAGACATTTCACCTGTAGTGTTTGGCCTCTGGGGCCATTCTGGGTCATGCAGCTTGAGGGATAATGAATGTCACCCAAGTGATTGGCTGCTCTAAGTTGTGTGGATCATGATAAAGGTGGCCCTCTGTGGCAAGGTCAGTTGGCACTTTGTCATGGGGCTGATTTACCAGATTGGGGATTATCCAAGTAGAGATTTTTCCTGTTTTCTATTTGATGATATCAGCACCTCCTCCAAGACATTCAAGGACCCTTAAAATCCATCAAATAAGGCAGGTCTGTTGTGGTGGGTTTTTTAAATCTATAAGTAGAAATTGTTGAAATTCATGGCTAAAATGAATCTTCTGAGTTGTCTGGATGCTTTATTAATCTATTGTGTCCCTCCATCCCCTCTGTCACCCCCTCCCCATTTCTCACTACCACAGGAAACAGAAAGACAGCCATAAAGATATTAAACCATACTTACTTAATTCAATCTCTTGGCTGTAATGTTAGCCATTGTTTAAACCTCTTCATATGCTCCTAAGGAGCCCCTAGAAGATCAGAATACCACTGCTGACAGTGTTAGCACATAGTATAGCTTATGCTCTATGTTCTGGACTGCAAAACTATCAAAGTCATATCCCTACTCTCTTCCCCCCTCCCCATTTACCAGGCAAGCAGATATGCAAGTAAATCCAGGAACCTTGCATTTCCCCTAGTACCCCTCTGGGATAAATTTAGCAGGTGGAGTCCACAGAAATTGACTATTTGTCACCTCAGGGTTTTTGTGAGGGAGATATAACCCTGAGAGGTTGTAATATCTTTTATTCTTGCTCATGAGCCCCCATCTGGTCTGCTTTTCTTTATTATTAGCAAGCCAGATTTAATTAGCTTTTTTAAAAGATCTTACAATAAGATATGGTAGTACAAACACATCCTCCAAAATTCAGAGACAGTCTCTTCTCTCATGCAAATTATCTGGGATGGGGTGAGAGGAATAAACTCAATTTTAGAGAGTGCATGTGGCATAGGGATAACTCAACAATTCCTTTTCTCCCTAAGTAGAATCCTTGTGAAGTTTTTCTTTAGTGTATGGAGCTCTCTTCTGGGCTCCAAGGGCCAGTGATGTGGTAGAATTTTGAGGTTGCCTCTTGTCAACATACAGAGTGTCTTAAGCTCTTGATGAAAATGTTATCTTTGGCCACTGCTATTCTTCAAATATGCTACTGATACTGATGAGAAGTCTAAATTTGACAACCATTCAAAGTTCAAAGGTCTTTCTCTGATCAAGGGGATAGGTGGTTGGTTGGATAAGAGACTGAGACTCCTGATCTTCACCCCTAAGCAATTCACACTCAAGGGCTTGGCTAGAACTACCCTACTACCAGGCTGGCTAGCTGTTGGATTCTGAATTGGCTTGCTGTTTTATCCATTCCTCCCAAGGAGGGGAAATAAGAAGTATCCATGGGGCAGCTTATGAAGGGCTTTGAATGCCAAATGGAGGACTTTATATTTGATCCTGGAGGTGACAGGGAGTCCCTGGAGTGTATTGAGTTGGGGCCTGGGAGGTTTTTTTTTTTTTTTACTTTTGAAGATAATACTTCTTTCTGTGGATGTAAATTAAAACTAGTTTTCCCCCACCTCATCTCATAGCTTTTTATTTTAATTTGTATTCATTTTGTTTGCATCTATGTCTCATCTCCTGGAAAGACCTTAGCTTAAAAGGGCCAGGGTCTCCCACTGCACCCTAGGCCATCTCCAGCCAGTCACCCTGATGAATACCTGGCCAGTGGACCCAGATGGCTCTGGAGGAGAAAGTGAGGCTGGTGACCTTGCACAGCCCACTCTCGCTCAAATCAAAGTCAATTGCAAATCATGTCATCATCTCCCTAATATCATGGTCTTCTTCAAGAACAAAGGACAAACCACAACTATTTGTAAGTCCCTTGAGGAAAAACCATGTCTTAATTTTTTTTCTACTTCTCCTCCAGTGCCTAGCAAAGTGCTTTACGCATAGTAGATGCTTAATACATGTTTAGTGACCTGTTGAATGAGTGAGATATATCCATATTCACTGACAGGAAACTATTGGCTTGTTTCTCACCAAACCCCTAGGAGAGCAGCCGATTGTTTACATATGATGTTTAGTCAGGTGGTAGTCTGGAGATGAATTATTCCAGATCCTATTACCAGACTTATAAGGTTCCACTTTCCTCCATCTATATCCCCACCAGTCCCTCTGTACTTAAAGAAAGGGAAAAATTCTGCCCCAGAACTTGAAATGAGAGCCAGGAAAGATGCATTAGGTGCTCCATCTTTCTCACACCGCTAACCTCCTCCCCCCTCAGCATGCACTTAAAAGGATATAAAACATGGGCTGCCTACCTCAGAGAAAGAAAAGACATGTTCTGCACCATTCCAATCTCTCAGGTAACTATGAATTTAGGATAATGTACAGTACATACTTTTCTTCGCCTTGATGATTCCCTACAGAGTCATTATCATCTATCATGCAGAACTCTCATTATGGAACATTTTCACTGAGCTCCTAAAGTTGACTGTATAAGTCACTCACCACTTTCCTCACCATGACAAGAACAGGAGGCAGTTCTCCTTCCTAGCAGAGCTGACCCCCCCCCAGCAAGTCCTCATTCCTCCCAGATTCCCAGGATAGGCTGCCCCTTCTCTCCTCCATACCATCCCACCCTCTCTGCAATCTCTCTCCCTGTTAAGACTGCCCCACCACTGTCTCGATACA
The DNA here is from genome assembly GCF_028583685.1 of Petaurus breviceps papuanus. NCBI lineage: Eukaryota > Metazoa > Chordata > Mammalia > Diprotodontia > Petauridae > Petaurus > Petaurus breviceps. The sequence continues at coordinate 2,383,811 of NW_027185810.1, forward strand.
TTCTTCCTTTCCTTGGAAACAAATGCTCTTCTATGACCCATTTCTCTGGGTTTCCCCTTGGTAGAAGAGCTTGAAAGTGTATATTTTGTTTTATTCTCATACAACATGACCTCTAGGTATCACAGTCTAGTGGAAAAAACTTTGGGTTAGGAGGTAGGAGTCTAAATATTCATGTCTGTCTCAGCCTTGATGCCTTTAACAATGTGACCCTGGGCAAATCATTTCACTTTGGAATTTGTGTTCTTGACTAAACATAGAGTTAGAATTGGAAAGGACCTTGGCAATCACTGACTTCAAACTTCTAAAGTTATAGATCAGAAAACTGAGACCCAGCTAGGGAGTGAGTCTTACTCAAGGTCACACAGAAAGTAACAGGACCAAGAATGATAGAATATGAGAATTAGAAGGGACATCAGAAGCTACCGAGTCTAACTCATATTCATAGAGGGGCAAGTATCCCCTTTATAACATATCCAGTAAGTGGCCATCTAGCCTTTCCTTAAAGTCTTCCAATGGGGAAAGATCCATTGAGAATGGTGCAGTAGATAGAGCCCTGAGAACACCTGAGTTCAAATCCAACCTCAGGTACTTACAAGCTGTGTGACCCTGGGCAAGTCACTTAACCTCAGTCTGCCTCAGTTTCATCATCTGTAAAATAGGGATAATAATAATAATATCTTCCTCCCAGGGTTGCTGTGGGAATCAAATGAAGTATTTGTAAAAGGCTATATATACATTGTAGCCATTATCATTGAGGCAAAGCTTTTACTTTGAGGCAGTTCTAATTGTGAGGAACTTTCTCCTTCCATCCAGCCTAAATTCACTCCTTTGTAAATTTCACCTATTGTTCCTAATCCTGTTCTCTGGTGCCAGAGATGTAGGATGGGTTTAATTATTCTATGAGACAACCCTTTAAATACTTGAACATAACTATCATATCCTTCCCCTCTTTTCCTTATACTCTTCTCCAAGCTAAATATCTTTCCCTCTGAGGTAGGGTGGCTGAGATAGCTGGGTGGCAAAGTACTGTATCTGGAATCAGGAAGACACTAATTAGAATCCTGCCTCAGAAATATATTAGCTACCTAGAGATGGACGAGTCATCAAATCTGCTTGGGTTTCCTTATCTGTAAAATGGAAATAATAATAGCCCTTGCCTCATAGAGCTGTTGTGAAGATCAGATAAGATTGCTTATGGAAAGTGCTTTGTAAACCTGAAAGGTGCTACAGATATTCTAATCATTATTATTTAGGCTCAGGATTTGCAAATCCTTGAGGACTTGTTCTATGAAGTTTGAATTCAGTTAAAGGGACATAGTTGAGGACCTAAGAAGGCCACATGTAGCCTCAAGGTCCCACCTCTGATTTTATATCAATCATATGGCTTGAATTGAAAACCCTTCACCTTCCTGTCTGCCCTTCTCTATATACCTTTTGGCTTATCAAGAACCATATATACTTGGGGGGCTAGGTGGCGCAGTGAATAGAGCACCAGCCCTGGAGTCAGGCGGACCTGAGTTCAACTCTGGCCTCAGACACTTAACACACACACAAAAAAACTAGCTGTGTGACCTTGGTCAAGTCACTTAACCCCAATTGCCCTCCAAAAAGCAAAAAAAAAAGAGCCATATATACAGACACAGATATGTGCATGCATGTTATATGCATGTATATATACATACATGCATATACATACTAAACAAAATGTCCGTCTTCCAAATTCCATATGTCATCTGACCAGAATACAGTGGGACTCCCCTCTCTAGTTATCCTTTCTCTTAATGTAGCCCAAGATTGCATTGTCACACTGTTGATCTGCATTGATCTGGGCAGTACATCATAATGTAGCTTAGTTTTCTCATCTATAAAATGGGAATAAAAATGGTTATGGTATTTATCTCAGTTGTTGTTTGAAATACTCCATAAATGTGAGTTGGGGAAGCTCAGTGTTGTGCATAGAGGACCAACTTTTAAGTCAGGATGACTTGGGTTCATGAGTGTGCATCTGGTGCTACAGGTGTGCTACTCTTTTAGGGCAGACATGACCTTCTCTCAAGGAGAGAAAAAGTAATGCTTGCCCCAGAGTCTATGAACATATTCAGTCCATACTCTATGCCTGGGTTCAATCTTGCATCCGATACATGCTAGCTGAATGCCAATTGGGAAATCACTTGAATTATCAGTGCCCTCAACCAATTCTGTAAGACTTTTATGTTAATAGATAAGTTGATGATCTTTATCAGGTAGGGGTAGGTGTGGATTAACATAGCAGCGGTCCCTAAATTAGTGAAATCACAGATACAAAATAAAGCAACGAGTTACTATAGGCAGAATAGATACCTTTGTCTGTGGTGTAACTTAAGGGATTCCATCACCTCATCTTGCTTCCAAAAATCCCTCCTATTGGCTCCTCTTATACCAAAACTACACATATTACTCTTTCTTTTGATTTAATTCATTAAAGGTGACAATCAAAATATAAATGTCATCTGAAAGGAGGGATGAAATATTTATCTATCCTTTAATACTCTAATACCAATTCATAATAGAATCATAGAAGTTTACATAGTTCAAAGAGAACTTATAGATCATTTATTCTAAGCGGATCATTTTATAAATGAGAACATCAAGACTTAGAAAGGTCATGACTTAGTTGAGGTCACAGAGAAAGTCAGAGCTGGGTCTACAGCACAGATATCCTGCTGATGCAAGGATCTTTCTGTCTCAGTACTATTTATCAGACCGGCCCTGGCAGAGAAGGTGAATAGGATCCTGGGGACAAAGTGTATGGAGTAGCTGGGCTTTGATGAAAGGAAAGGGGTTCGGTAAGAATTCAGAACTGCCATAGGAGATGGCCTGTGGTGTAGACATGAGGGAAAGGAGTCCTGGCAGCATGAGGGCATGGATACAAGTGATCAGAGTGGGAATAGGGCAAAGAGGATGAAAAGGGAGAAGGGGTTCCAAACAAGGAGATCAAGGATACTGAAAACAGATTGTGCCGACCTCAGGATTCTACCCAGTTCTGGCCCCCTGTCAATACTTGGGTTACTGCCACAAACTGCCGGTAGGTACTATACCAAGGTACAAGAGTCATCAGCCTGGAAATTGGCCATCATTCCATTATTGAGGATGTGGGCTTTTTACATTTCCTAATGGACCGTGCTGGCTACTTGGAAGGCACCTTTAGGTTATAACCTCAGCAGGGATGGACAGGCCCAGAGGGCAATCATGCTATTTCCTGACTGCCTGTGAAGTAAATGGCTGTTGTCGCACTTCTCTAGGGTAAAACAGCCTGCTGTTCCTTCATACCCTGCCTAATGACCTGGCAAGAGGGTTAACTTGGACAACCTAGGCCATTCTTTGTGAGGATTATGCATGCCATGTTTCTATTAATGGTCTAGAGGAGCTTGGAGGAAGGAAAGATTCTTTAGATCCTGAATATCATTCCCACTCTCTTACTTATACCCAGCACAAATAATGTTCACTTTGATTATTCACTGGCCTCTCTCAGGGGGCCTGAGATAATCATTCTCCTTAAGAGAGTTCTCTATCCCATAGAGCATACTATATTAATAGCCCTACTGGTAGAGCACTTTTAAAAGTTCTTAAGCAAATCTACACAAGACCCTCAGAAATTCATAATCAAAATATAAATTTGTACCCTGCAATTGTTTAACCAATGATGAGATAGAGACTCGGGGAGGTATTGATGATACTGAGGTCAGTCAGCCAACCAGTCAATCAATGAACAATGGGAATGATGATAATGATGATGGAATGGAATCCAACACTGCAGCTGATGGGAAATGAAGAGGTTACTGAATTTTCTTTATAGGGAGTCTTTGGGAGAAGTTTTTCGCTCCATCCTCTGGTCTGTCAATCATTGGGGTAGTGGCTATGCATGAGGTCTGAGTTCCAAAGCTGAAGCAATCTCCTTGATGAGTTTGCTGGTGATATAGTTTTCCAGGGGAGTGGGGGGATATAATAATGGTAGAGTAGAATTCAAAGAGCCAGTGCTGCATTGGAAATAAAAAATTTTCAGGCCATCTGAGGTAGGAAGAGACCAGGTTATGAACACCTTTAGATGCCATATAGAGGCAGCTAGCTGATTCAGTGGCTAGAACACTAGGCCTGTAGTCAAGAACACCTGAGTTCAAATCCAGCCTTGGGTACTCATTAGCTGTATGACCCTGGGTGAGTCATTTAACCTCTGTTTGCCTCAGTTGCCTCATTTGTAAAATATGGATAGTAATAGCACCTATCTCCCAGGGCTGTTGTGAAGACAAAATGTTCCAGGCATATAGTGGGTGCCACGTAAGTGTTAGCTATTATTGTGCTACATAAATGTTAGTTATTATTGTTATTGATGATATAATTAGATTTGTTCCTGGAGATAGTAAGGAGCCAATGGAACATACTAATGGGGGTGGGAAAATGAGAAAGGTTACTATGATCAGGATTATACTTTTAAAAAATCACTGTGGTGGGGGGCAGAGTCAAAATGGTAGAGTAGAAGCACGACCTCCCAGCGTCTCTGGCTTCCACCTTCCCCAATCCATGTAAAAGGGGTCTCTGAACAAACTTTGGAGCTGCAGAACCCACAAAATGATACAGAGAAGCTAACCTCCCACTGAGGACAGCCTGGCAGGAATCAGCCAGCGCAGCACTCTGGGAACCTAGCCCAGCCCCACACAGAGGCTTTAGCCCCAGGGTGGGCCTGACCAGCTGCCAGCCAGAGGGACTCCAGATCAGCAGCAGCTGTGGCCCTTTTCCAGAATTATCAACACACAGATGCGAAGGACAAAGTGAGAGGTCAGTGCAGTTGGACTTTGGGACCCAGTAAGTGGGAGTGCATGGACTTTGCCCCCGGGGCAAGAAGCCGCTGAGACACCGGCACAGCCAGCCAGCACCACATGGCAGCTTCAGCTCCTGGCCTACAGAGTGTAGGGGGACCAAGCACCAGTCTGAGGGGTAATTGCTCTTGCTTTAACCGGCTTGGATCTGGATTGCAGGCTAGGGTGGAGGTCCTGGGGCATGTGTCCAGCTTGCCAGAGAGTGTGGAGGCCTCAGAGAAGGCACCCATCTAATACCTCCAGCAACTGAGAAAACCCCAGAGTTTGGGACAAAAGCTCTGTCTGGTTGTAGAGTCCTACTGTGGCAAAAAGCCCAGGGGTCAAGTGACTGAGGGGTGACATGACCAGGCAAAGGAAACAAAGCAGACAGAAGATTCCAACACGAGACTCCTATTTTGGGGACAAAGAGGAGCAAAGCATGGAACAGGAGGAAGACAGTGAAGTCAGAACTCCTGCACCAAAAGCTTCAAAGGAAAATACAAGCTGGTTACAGGCCACAGAGGACCTTAAGAAGCAGATAAGAGAAGTGGAGGAAAAATTGGGAAGAGAAATGAGAACAATGCAAGAAAATTATGAAATGAGAGTCAACAGCCTGACTGAGGAAAATAACACCTTAAAAAATAGACTAACTCAAATGGAAAAAGAGGATCAAAAAGGCAATTAGGAGAAAAATGCCTTAAAAGGCCAAATTTGCCAGATGGAAAAAGAATCTCAAAAGCTCAATGAGGAGAATCATTGCTTCAGAATTTGGAAGCTAAGGACTTTATGAGAAATCAAGATGGTGTTAAACAGATCCAAACAAATGAAAGAATAGAAGGCAATGTGAAATATCTCATGGGAAAAACCACTGACCTGGAAAATAGATCCAGGAGAGATAATTTAAAAATTATTGGACTGCCTGAAAGCCATGATCAAAGTAAGAACCTAGAAATCATCCTCCAGGAAGTTCTCAAAGAAAACTGCCCTGATGTTTTAGAATCAGAGGGCAAAATAGAGGTTGAAAGAATCCACCAATCACCTGCTGAAAAAGATCCCAAAAAGAAAACTCCTAGGAATATTATAGCCAGGTTCCAGAATTCCCAGATTAAGGAGAGAATATTACAAGCAGCCAAGAAGCTTTTAAGACCTCTAATCAAAATTTAAAAAACAAACAAACATGAAAGCAAAATGGGGCACCAAACAATGAAATAGCAATTGAATTTTATTTTTACTCAGCAAATGCTCTTCTAGTCCTTTTCTATGCAAATACACTAATTATTGGGGTGAAAGGAGGGATAAACTTCTCTGTAATTTCCCAGTTGACACTAAGCATGGGAAGACCAAAAATTCTTGTCCCAGGGTTGACTAGTGATTTTGTCCTTTACCTTCTAAGTTTGAAGACCCCTTTTGCTTGAGCAAAAAGCTTGATACATGAGATAATTGACCTTCCTGGACCTCTCTCTGATTGTCCATGGTCAATAGGCAGAGTTATCAGGACAAGATCCTCTTTGTCCCCTTCCCTCATTGCAACTCTCCATCCTGTTGAAGAATAAGGAAAAATAAGCTACCTCCGAAAGGCCTCTAGCAAACATCTTGGTGTCCCTGAGCTTTCAAGAATATAATATAAGCAACTGCAAATCAGATGGATCATTCCAAAACTCAGAGCCATTTCCTCCCAAAAAAACAGCAACACTAGCTTTCACTTCCTTTCTAGTTATAGGGCTTTTCATTCTTGTCTTCTTCCATGCAAAAGCCTGCGTGTTCTGTTTTTGTGTTAGAGTGTTCCTCTTTCCTTTTCCCTTCCATCCAACTTAGAAAATTGGAAACAAAGGGGCAGTCTGATTATCTCTCTCTGACAAAGGGCCAGGAGAGAGATTTCATAATTTGCAAAGTGAAAAGCCAGAAGTAGGAGTCACATAGAGAATAGTATAACACTATCAGCACGTGTTACTTTGTCTGCAAATGAATATTGTACACCAAGTGCTTCCAGGCACACACAGACCCCTTGTCTGACCGACTCTACCTCATTGCTTCCCCATCCACCTATCCTTCCACCTTGTGTGGAAATGGTGGTGTACCTTCCTTCTCCTCCCTACTCTTTTTGCCACTTTAGCTGTCCAGTTGGCCCATTACGACTAATGTTTTTTCTAAGTTTTAGACAAATAAAAGGTTTTGACGAAGGGGTTCTATTGTCCAGGATGGCTGATCCTTGAAGTACAGGAGGTCTAATATGAGGTGGAAGAAAGAGCACAAGCCTAGCAGACACGACCTTTGAATCTTATCTCTAACACTCATTCTGTTACTTGGACAAATGGCTTACCTCCTCAGGGCTTCATTTCTTCATTCCTTAAATGAAGATAATAGCTATTTGTACTAACTACTTCACAGGGTTGATGTGGGGATCGAATGCAACTACATATGTTAGATAGTCTGTAAAGCATAATTTAAGTACTGGCTATCATTGGTGCTGCTGGTGTTGACCCAAATGAATTAATTAACCATGAAAGGGACCTTTGTAACCCCCCCCCCGCCCCCTGCCTGTTTCATGATTCCATTGCTGTTGCTATTATTAATATTTCTAATAATGTCACAGCTAATCAATCAATAAACATTCATTAACTGCCTACCACGTGCCAGGCATTGTGTTAAGTATTGGGGATAAAAAAAAAGAGGCAAAAGACAGTTGCTGCCCTCAAGCAGTTTATAGTCTAATGGAAGAGACAACAGGCAAATAAATACATGCAAGGCAAGCTCTATACAGGATAAATAGGAAATAATTAATAAAGGCAAGATGCTGGAATTAAGAGGGATTGGAGACAAATTCTTGTAATTGAGACTTAAAGCAAGTCACAGAAGTCAGTAGTTGGAGCTGATGATAGTGACATGAAGGAAGAAGAGAACATCTCAGTGATACTTAACCTGTATTGTCCTCTTTTGGACAGAATCTATCATAAAAGCTAAAAATCATTGGTTAGTCAAACCCCAAAGGAACCAGTAAGAATAGCACTAGGGAATAGAATTGACCAGAGTGACCTTCTGGTCAGCAAGGTGTCCCAGTGGATAGAGTTCTGTGCCTGGAGTCAGGAGGACTTGACTTCAAATCTGGCCTCAGACACTTACTAGCTATGTGACCCTGGACAAGTCACTTAACCTTGTTTGCCTCAGTTTCGTCATCTGTAAAATGAGCTGGAGAAGAAAGTGATAAACCACTTCAGTGTCTTTGCCAAGAAAACTCAAAATAGGATCACAAAGAACAGAAGCTTTTTTTGCTTTCTGCCTTCATTTTATGCTCTCTACTATGGGCTTACAAGTACTTACAATGCTGTTTTTGCAGCCAGGAATAGTCAAGATAAATAGATAGCAGTAGATTCTAACAGGGGCCTACCCTTTATAAGGCAGGAGTGATTCACAATGCCCCCATCTTTATGCATGTACATTCTTTATCTTCTCCACAGACAGGGAACCTGTTACCTTGAGGCCACATGTGGCCCTCTAGGTCCTCAAGTTCAGCCCTTTGACTGCATCCAAACTTCACAGAACAAATCCCCTTAATAAAATGATTTGTTCTGTAAAACTTGGACTCAGTCAAAGACCACACTTGAAGGCCCAGGTCACATGTGACCTCGAGGTTGAGGGTTCTCCACCCCTGATCCCAGTCTCTTTATCACAACTAAATGATAGCATGAGACACTCTCCTAAGGACAGACCAAATTAAAAAATAAAAACTGACAGATGATAGATTCAAGGCTTCTATCAATGGTAAAAATTAAATAGCCAAAATGTAAGCTCCCTGAGGGCATGGACTTTTGTTTTTGTCTCTATACCTCCCAAGCCTTGACTGGAAGGACCTCAGAGGCCAGGGCTCTTTCTGCTGTATCACGTGGCCTCATTTTAGGCTGGACATAAAGTAAACCCGAAGAAAGAAACAGGAGTGTGAGGATCAGCTGAAAGAACGTGGGATGCTGTTAAGGGCCAGTACTCTGAGTTCTAGGTCTATTTGGGATGAAATGAAACACTTCTTAAGTCATTGACTAGTTAACAAAGGAGATTTGCTTTGCCCTACCATGACAAGGACGTAAGACGGCGAGTTCCGTGGGAGGACGCGCGACGGCGAGTTCCGTGGCGAGGACGGTGACGGCGAGTTCCTCCGTTAGACTCTGAGCTCCTTGAGAACAAGGGCTATGTTTTGCCTTTCTTCTTCGTGTTCCCGACACTTGGCACAGTGCCTGGCCCATAATTGATTCTTATTACTGTTTGTTGATTGACTGACTTAGCTTCTATATGCATGGCTCCTTTCATGTGCATATGGAAATGCATCTGGCAAGCAGGATATGAGTGGTCTTCAGATATTCACCAAGTTGGAAAGGCCTGATTCCCTGTGAATGGGACTAACATGCTTCAAGAGAGGCAGCACACAGGATGATTGTTGCCTTTCAGGGAAAATTAATTCGTGTTGTAGGAAAAGAGAGAGAAATTTAGATATCTAGTAGATATCAGTCCTTTCTTAGAGGCTTGATCTAGAGAAGAGAGAAAAGAGTCATAATTCTCCTCAATTATTTGAAGAATACATGGAAGGAGAATTAGACTCTTCCTACTGTAGTGCCAATATAATATTCATAGTGCTGATGGCAACTGTAAATATTCCAGCATAGTTCTCAATCACAAAATACAACAGACTCTCCATATAAAAGACAGAAGTAAAACATTTATTCAGACATCAGAAAACCAAATCCCAACACCAGGAAACCGAATCCATCATAGCAATATAGAAGTTAATATACTACAATGCAGCAGAAAGTCACACCATCCTTTAGCCTTCCCACAAACCAACACTCACAAGCCTAGCTATCTCCTAGCTCATCCTCTCCTCTCTCCAACTCTAACTGCTCTGACTCCCAGCTTCCTATGGGCTCTGCTCCACCCTTCAGCAAACTCCTCTTACCACAGGCTCCATGTGATTACATTAACCCTATTAGGGGACAGGGAAGATCGTCAAATCAGGGAAGGTCTTCAAATTTCCTTAGGCTATTAAGGAACAGGGAAGATCTTCAAATTACCATTATCTTTACACCTACTTGGCCCCAGAGAGCAAAAATAGCAATATAGTTAGAAGCTGGAAAGAGGCATATGAAAACTTGTTACAAGGAAAAACTTCCTAACAATTAGAGAGATCCCAAAGGGGAATGGGTTACTTCTAAAGGCAACTGGGCTCTTCTCCACTGGATGGTTTCAAGCTGGATGAACATGTCAGGTATATTATGGAAGGGAATTTTTTTTAACAAGAATCAGACTTGATGGCACAAGAAATCCCTTCCAACTCTGAAATTCTGTTATCCTAGGATCCCTGACACATGCCAACTACAAAATTTAGTTTCATATGCCATTGTAAATTAATTTTAAAAAATATCATATAGAGGGGGCTGCTTGGTGGTGCAGTAAATAGGTCCTGGATTTAAGAAGACTCTTCTTCTTGAATTCAAATCTGACCTCAGATACTTGCTACTTGTGTGACCTTGGTCAAGTCACTGGATGCTATTTGCCTCAGTTTCCTCATCTATCAAATGAGCTGGAGGAGGAAATGGCAAACCACTTCAGTATTCTTGCCAAGAAAACCCCAAATGGGGTCATGAGAAGTAAGACATGACTGAAATAACTGAACAACAAAAATCAAATAGAGGTTGACATCGTTAAAGACAAGTCACTACAAATGGTCAAAGGACAAAGATGGTTGTATTAATTTGCCAGGATCCATTTTGGGAAACTCTGATACAAAAGAGAAAGTTGTAATATCCAAGTGTTGTGCAATTGAAAGCAGTAAGCCATATTGCAATTAAAAAAAACTGAAGAAAGCATTCAATTTATATGAGGGAAAATATTTTAAAGTTATCACGATAGACAACAAAATTAAGGAATAAATGTTTTGGTGAACTAGTTCTAACATATTAATTTGATATTTTTAAGTTAACTAATATAGCCCTATAGGTCATTATAGGGAAGCATGGTATATATTAATTACTGAGAAACAGAAAATGAAAGACCTGCTGAACTACACTGAGACATAAAGGGAGTAAGCAAGAAGAAGATACTTACCTTCTAACCAAAAGTTAGTCCTCAAATGTCAATTGTGCCATGGACTAATGTAGTAGAACCCTAGAATCATGGAATTGATGGCTACATTAGGATAAGCTTTAGATGTTTTGTGATCAGTCAAGCTAACTGACCTGCTAGTCTGCTGTTTGATAAAATTAATAGAATCTGGCATTAGAAGATCAAAGATCTGGCATTCAAAGGGATCTTAGAGGTCATTGATTCCAACCCATTTTACAGGTGATGAAACAGAGGTTATGTGACATGCCCAAGGTCACACACCAACAAATGCAAGTCTATGTCTTTCTGATTCTGAGTGTAGCATTCTGTCTGCTCCAGTAGGATGAAGCATTGCAAGAATCCTGGTAGAAGAAGTAAACTGAGCATTCAAGGGGCATCAGACGCAGAGCTGAAACAAATGCATGGAGACTGAGGACATCAGAGCAGAGGATCTATCAGCTTTCTATGATGCAGTCGATTCCCATGCCCTACCCCCCAACTACTCACCAAGTGGGGAAAACAGACAAATGGTCTCATGTGAAGGTAGCCACATAATGGGGCAAAAAACTATGGTGTTCAACCAAAATTTGAGAACTAGATACGATGCTGGATAGCCAAGTGATCCTACACAAGTCAATTTACTTCTGTGTGCCTCAGTTTCCTCATTTTGTAAGAAGGGTTAAAAAAAAGTCTTACACAGCTTACTTCACAGGGCCATCCTGGGGCAGGAGTAAACTTGAGAGAGTGCTGCCCATGTGAGGCAACTTGTTAACCCATCATTCCTATGAGGTGGTTTTTCTGGATGTAGGCTTTTATCCCCAAATTTCTATTCTAACATCTAATATGATGAAAATGTGCCTGGATGAGCAGATTAATCAAAGCAAGATACATTTTCATCACCACAATGATTTTAATCTTCTCATTAATGGGGTTTTAACATAAATCTTAAAATTTCACAAGTGTTTTGTAATCTTGTGTCACTGAGACTACAATCTCCTGGTGACAGGATACATTTATAGAACTCCTGCCTCCTGCATAGTAATAAAAGCTGACATTTATGTAATGTGTTAAAACATACAAAGCATTTTGCATATACTATCTCCTTGGACCATCACAACAAGCCTATGAAGTAGAAGCCAAGGATGTCTTTATTGTCCCCATTTCACACATGAGAACAATGGAGGCTCAGAGATCCATGATGATGATGGTGATGATGATGGTGATGATGATGGTGATGATGGTGATGGTGATGATGATGGTGGTGAGGATGATGATGGTGATGAAATGATGGTGATGATGGTGATGATGGTAATGATGATGACGATGATGATGGCTGGTGCTTTAAGGTTTGCAAAGTACTTTAGTAGATAATATTTCATTTTATCCTCACAGCAACCCATTTGGGAGATTATTATTGTTGTTTAGTCATTTCAGTCAAGGCCAATGCTTCACAACCCCATTTGGGGTTTTCTTGTCAAAGATATTGAAGTGGTTTGTCATTTCCTTCTCCAAGTCATTTTATAGATGAAGAAACTGAGGCAAACAAGGTTAAGTGACTTGCCCAGGGTCACACGGGTAATAAGTGTCTGAGGCCAGATTTGAGCTCAGGTCTTCCTGCCTCCAGACCTGGTGTTCTATCCACTGTACCACCTAGCTGCTTCTATTTGGGAGGTAGTTGCTATTATTATTCCCGTCTCACAGATGAGGTAAATGAAGCAAACAGGCTAAATGATTTGCCCAGGGTCACCCAGGTAGTGAATGCCTCCTTAACCTACCCAGCTTATATGCAAACACAGAACACTGGAAGATAAAACTAACCATCCCATAAGATAGTGTGGTGTATGCACATGTAGTTGCATAGTTACCAGAATAAACCTTATCATCATCATCTGTCTTAAATCTTGGAGATGCTTCTATCTTTTCTGAGCAGTAATTTTCAATCCAACTTCCACTGTGGTCTATGAGAGCTGTTCCCACAACTTCTTGGCCCCAAATAAAAGAGGAATTTCTTGGAGGCAATATGTTCATAGTCATAGTAAAACTGCTGGATGCATCTCCCCTGAAGGGCTAGACTCAGCACTCACAACTTCCAAGGTAAAGGGCATTCTAGGCAACAGGGACTAAGGCCACCCATACTGAGAGGAGATCAAGTCTTCTTGTTGTTAATCCACATTTGTTCCATAAAGTTATTTACTGTTACTATAAACATAGATGTAGGGATAGAGGTAGATAAGATAGATAGCAGATAGTGATATCTTGGTAAATTAGATTGATAAAATATACTAGATAGTTAAAATAGGTTATAGATAGATAAAAATTAGATAAGTAGATGGATGGTTAGAAACATAGATAGACAGATGGATAGATAATGTGGATGTATTTTTTTTTCTCTTGCAGCGGCCCCAGGCACCATTTTAGTCATTTCCTTCTGCTCTGCTTTGGCCCATGACTCTAGACTGTCCTACTTCCCCAATTCTCTAACTGATACTCCATACCATATTACCATCCCCTGAGACTGGTTGCCTCTCCCTGCTTCCTCAAGACCCATTTTCATCTTTCTTCTAGGACTGGATCTCTTTTCCAGCATTTTCCCAGCTGTGGTTTTCTGCTCTTCTGGCACCATGCCACAGGCATAGCTCATGGAAATTCTCAACAACGAATGTACAGGAAGAAGGCTTTACTGCTCTGCCATTATGTATATCTACTACCTCCCTTCCCTGACAACCCCCCCCCCACACATTCCCAGACCTCTTCTGTGGCTTAAGGAGTTTCATCTAAGTTTAATTATCCACAATAACATACCCTAACAAACCATTTCCAACAGAAACAGACACTAAATCAATATTACCCAAATCAACCCAACTTACTCTCCATATCTGCTCTTGGTTATGACCCTGGGTTCATATCTGGCTCTGTCACTCATTAGCTATTTGCTTTTGAGCAAGTTTAACCTTTTAGAATCCATTTCCTCTCTTGAAATATAGGGATGATAATACTCACTATTATCTCTGACAGGCAATATTGCCATTGTGGATAGTAAGCTGGTCTTGGGACCAGGGAGAGTAGTGTTTAAGTCTTGCTTCTAACTCACACTTACTTTTGACCCCAAGCTAGTCACTTAACTTCTCTGTGCCCAAGAAAACTCCATATAGAGCAGGCAGTAATCTGCTTTAGTGGAGAGGATTTCTTCACTAGGAGTTCCCTTTACCAATGAAATCACATCTAGCCTCCCCTCCACCCCATCCAAAAAAAAAATATTATCTATCTCAGGGCTTCTTAAATTTCTTCCACTTATGCCCCCTTTTCACGTTTTAGCAGTGTTAGTTGGAATTGAATGGCTTGAGGGCTTTGGAAGTGCAAAGTACACATGCTTTGTGGTCAGAACAAGGCTACAGTGAATTTGCCTGATGCAGCATGGGCAAGTGCTGCCAGAAACACCTCAGATTCATTACCAATTTGATTTTTTAAATTAATTTTTAGTCATTGGGTATATTCAGAAACCTCTTGTGGCAAAATTTTTCACAACCCCAATATGGGGTCACAACCTACAGTTTAAGAAGCACTGATCTAATTGACCTTGTTGTTAAAGAAATCTTGTTGCTGTTGTAAATCTTAAAGTACCAGATAAATTTCACTTATTATTTTTATTTCTCATTTGTTTACCTGTATTCAGTGATATTTACATGGCTAATAAACAAACAGCAACAACCACCCATTCTATTTTTACTATGAATAGAGCATGCTTAATTTATTTAATTTGTTAAATTTATTTTTATTAAATATTATTTTATCTAATTAATTTATTTTTCTTTTAAAATTTTGATTAAATTATTTTACATGCACTTATATTTTATGTCTCCTGTCCTTCCACTGAAATAGCAAAAAGAAAAGAAAAAGAAAATTCTCATGATAAACACAAAAGCCACCTGTTCTTATGACCACTGAACACAAAACATAAAGAAAGCTTTCCCTTGTTTCAAAGAACACTTAGAGTTATTCACATAAAGGTTGGGAGGGCCAAGGGAAGAAAGGAAAAAAAAACAATGATACACCATCTACTAAGTGCTAAGCACTAAGCAGTTTCTACAATATTATCTCATTTGACATAAAAAGGTCCACAAGCTTAGGTTTGAACCAATCTACCACAAAGTATTTATTGAATTCATTGAGTCACGCTAGGGTATACAGAAGGAATATAAGGTGTCAAACCTGTCCTTCAGAAGCCTATGCTTTTAACAATGCTATGTACAGGCAACAAAACAAGATGCTACTTCTTCTCTCTGGGTAGCCACCCAGTACAGTGGTACAGTGGATAGAGTGTATGGCCTAGATGCAGATGTTCCCACAGTGGGTGATACCACCCCCTGGGGGTGCTAGAATGATCCAAAGTGGGCAATGGTAGTAGCCTCAGGTGCAGCTGGGGAGTCATGAATAAAAATAAAGGGGCCAGGGAAGCATAAGGAAAGAAGAGAAGAGAAGAAAATTTTGAAATATGGTACATGTTTTATCTGTTGTATAACAGAGTTAAAGTCATAGTGATTACATTATTTTCCAAATAAACACACAAAATGCAACTTATAACCAATCAGTGGTCAAGTCTGCAGACAGGTCTTAACAAGCAAGTGTTGGCAGGTAAGCATGGTGGGCATTGTTGGGAAGTTCAGCATGCATTGCCACAAATATGTGTGTGTAATGACTTGTTTACAATACAATAGTATATATGGTTACATGATGCAATATTGTGTCATTTATATTTCATTGCAGAAAAAACACAAATTTACAATAAATCATCAAATTTAAGATACATCATTTTAAAAAATTATATTTTTTTGAAATGATGAAAATTTCAAAAAAAAGTTAAAGGGTTAAAGAAAGTAGATTTCCGGGGGGAGGGGGTGCTGAGTAATTTTTTTTAAGGGGATAGTAGGACAAATAAGTTTGGGAACCTCTGGCCTAGAGACAGAAAGACTCTTTTTCCTGAATTCAAATCTGACCTCAGACATTCACTAGCTATGTGACCCTGGGCAAGTCCCTTAACCCTATTTGCCTCAGTTTCCTCATCTGTAAAATGAGCTGGAGAAGGAAAGGGCAAACCTCTCCAGTACCCTTGCCAAGAAAACACAAAATGTTGTCATGAAGAGTCAGACACAACTGAAATAACAAGAACTACAAGAATAAAACCAAGAGGTTGATTAGATGGCCTCTTAGATCTCTTTCAGCTCTAAGTCTATGTCCCTGTCATCATTTGATACTTCTCTCTTGTCCCTCATATCACCTCACACAGTGCCAACCACATTCAAGGTCAGAAAATACTTGTTGATTGAATGATTGGCCAATCCCTGTTGCATCTTTAAAATGAAGGCCCAGGTCTAGTATATGAACAAAACCCACATCTGCACTTGAAAATTGCAGACAAGATACTCCAAAAGCAAGAATCTGCTCCATGCATTTCTGTACGCAAGACCAATAATTGTGCACATAAGTTCCTGCTCACACACACATACACAATTACCCAGTTTTCACATGCAAATGTCCATCTGCACATGGAAAGGCATCTTTGGTGAATGCCAATTTCTTAGGTGCAATCCAGGTGCCCAAATTTGAAAACTTGGCATACAGAGTAGAGGCTGTGACTCAGGCGCTGAGCCTGTTATGGACAGGGATTATTATTGTAATTAGTCCCCATGGATATGTCTGTCACTCAGCAACAATGGCGGATGATTCATCCTCACCAGGCCCCACCCCCTCTTCCCTGCCCACCCCCCACTGCATACCCCCTCTATAAGAAAAAACAGTCACATCTTCCTTTGCAGTTTCCCCCCCCTCTCTTTTTAATTGAAAGCCCAGATGTGGGTGACCCATCTGCAGAGTGTCACGTTTTTAGTGTCTTCTTTATTTAGAGCTGAGAGAAAAGGATTCATTAGAGAGAGGAAGTCCATAGTGAAATGAGGAAACATTTGATCAGATCATTATACCATCACAATATGTGCAATAAAGGAGATGCTGGTTTGGGCTGCCAATAAAGAATGTGTTTTACACACCATTTGAACAGGCTCATCAGTGACTTCTTAAACATAAGCTGGAACAGGCAAAAAATGGGCTTCAAAATTTCATGGCTGCTCACCCAAAAGGCAGTGTTGCATGGTGGATAGAGAGCTGGCCTTGAAATGGGGGAGATCGGGTTTGGAGTCTCACCACTGACATACACTAGCTATGAGACCCTGAGCAAATCTGTAAGCTCTCAATGCCCCCAGACAACTTTATAAGGCTGTGAGAGGTCACAGAAAAGTGTAACAAGCATTGGTGAGGAATCTCTTGACTTGGGGAGTTTTCTAGACCAAAAGTGTCTAATATAAGTCATTGAAGCCCCAAACTCCCAAGTTCTATCAAACCAGATTAAAACAAAATTGGGAAATATTTAACAAAATAAATAAAATACAATAGCACATAGGCAATGTTAATATTTGGTTTTCTACCTTAACAAGTGGTGACCTGTAGGGATCCTTAGCACTAGTTCCTGGCCCCAGTTCTATTTGAATTTGTCCCCACTTGCCCTACACAATGAAATCACAGGTCTATTACCTATTATTAATATCACCTACAGCTCCTCACCAGGTAGAAATCCAGGCTGCTCAGGGTAGAAGAAATTGAGCCTGCCCCAGACAACTCTTCAGTTATCCTAGTTTATTATGACTCTTGTTGCAGAATTTTTTCAAGAGTACTGTAGATGCAATGTCTCAGGACTTTCTAGCCCTCCTCAGACTTTTTTTCTTTTCATATTGCAAAAGGTAGGTGACCCCAGCGCTATTTGGCCCAGCTGTAGCTGGTCTCATTCACTGAGGCTCTGAGTGCATGGGGGCCTCTTGTCTATCACGTGACAGGAAGGGACCAGTTGCTCAGGACCACCGTGCAGGGATTTGGGTACATAAGATTCCTTCTTCGGTTTCAGTTCCAGTACTGATGACTAGACCATTTTGTTGAGCTGAGGCTCAAGGTTAAAATTTATTGCTTCCAACCTTAAGCTAATGTCTATAAATTTCAAGCCCTGTGGAGAATTGTCAGCCACGGCAATGCACTGTTGTTATCTCCAATTTTTCAACTACTATTTCATCAACACCTGTATGATGTCCTTGTTAGGAGGTCAGCACCATCACCTTCATGAACAGGTAGAGAAACTGAGGCACAAATCACCTGGGGAGGAGGGGTTACCAGACTCACTTACCCTCAGTTGCTCAGTTCATTGCTTCATCACATGCTGAAGTGTTAAAAAAAAAAAAAAGAGGTTTGCTGTTCTTAGCAGATAGAAAAAAATCCCTGCCTTTGTCCTGATAACAAAGGATAACCTTGAGGATTAAGTGAGTGCTTCAATAGATGCCCCTGATAAAACCACTCAGACATATATGTCAGACATTATGTAGGAAAAAAGGGGAAGATTTCCATTTTCAAAATCAGCACATCAACTAGAGGCCTCAAGGGTACAGATGCAAGCAGTAAACTCAGAATCAAAAGACCTGGGTTCGAATTCTGGATAACCCCTTCACCACCTAGGTGACAGCAGGAAATTCATTCAGTCTCTCTGGATCTCAGTTTCTTTCATCTGGAAAATGAGGGGTTGAACTAGTTGACCCCTGAGAACCCTTTAGGCTCTGAATCTATGATCCCACAAACAACACAACACCAAATTCACTCAAGCAGTCATACACTAAGTACTACCAGTATTCAGAGCACTTTATTGAGTACCAAAAATCTAGACACAATGATATGACATCTCCCATGGGAAGAATGGCATTTTGGGGAGAGGGACAAAAGTAAGAAAAGGCAAATAGATAGCATGGTAGAGGACATGTTTGAGAAATAGGAAATGAGTTCCATTTTGATTCTAAGAAGGTATGAAACAGATAAGTCTGGAAATGGAGGTTGGGATCAAATAACAAGGCTTTGAACATCATGCCAAGCTGTTATTAAGTCATTGCATTAAGTCTGTCTCTTCATAACCCCATTTAGGGTTTTCTTGGCAGATACCAAAGTGGTTTGTCATTTTCTTCTCCAGCTCACTTAAAATGAGGAAACTGAGGCAAATAGAGTTAAGTGAATTGCCCAAGGTTACACAGCTAGTAAGCATCTGAGGCCATGAGTCTTTCTGAGTCAAAGTCTAGCTCTCAATCCACTGGGCATCCTAGCTGATAACCTATCATACTAAGTAGTATGGACCTTATTGAGTAGGCAACTTTGAGTGATTGGTTCTGAATAGAAAGTGATGATCAGAGTCAAGTTTTAGGAAGATTAGTTTTGGCCTTGTGGACCTAGGGATATCACTTACACCTTAACCCCTTGGCGGCCCAGAGAACACTTACTATACATTGCAGAACAGTTGCCAACCTAAATCAGTCGAGGAATTCTTCCCCAGGAGTTTCCGACAGCTATTCCATTATTCCAGGAGAGATAGAATGAAGGTCTGCTTTAGGGTGAGGATGAAAAGAGGGAACATACACAAGCAACAGGATAGAGGTAGAGGCCTGAGGTTTGGTAACTAATTAGATAGAGAGATGGAGAATCTCAGATATGGTGAGAAACCTGTGGTCTCGAGGCCACATGTGGCCCTCTACATCCTCAAGGGAGGCCCTTTGACTGAATCCAAATTTCACAGAACAAATCTCCTTAATAAAAGAATTTGTTCTGTGAAACTTGGACTCCAGGAGCAGCCAGGTGGCACAGTGAGTAGAGCACTGGCCCTGGAGTCAGGAGGACCTGAGTTCAAATCCTGCCATAGATACTTAACACTTACCAGCTGTGTGACCTTGGGCAAGTCACTTAACCCCATTTGCCCTGCCCTCCCCCTTCAAAAAGGTTAAAAAAAAATATGGACTCTGTCAAAAGGCCACACCCAAGGACCTAGGAGGCCACATGTGATCTCAAGACTGCAGGTTCCCCTCTACTGGTCCCAGATGACTATGAGGATTAGTACATTAAAAGCAACCAATTAGAAGAGGAAAGGGGGTTGCTGTGGGTAAGCATCCAAGCATACCAAGTTCTTCAAGGGAGGAAACAGAAAAACTACAAAAATAAAATACTAGAATTTTTTTAATACAATTGCCTAATTTTTTTTTTGTACAGAGGCAAATGGCCCTATATAAAGCCTGAGTAAGTTATGGCATAATTGATGTGCTCTGACGACTCTGAGTTGCCACCCTCTTTGTCATCAGCATCCTAGCTGGTATTTACAAGGAGCTCTAAAGGGTTGTTTTATAGATCTTCTCTTCTTTGATCTTCACATAACACTGTGAGTTACATGCTATTATTATCAGCCCCTTTCTACAGATGATGAAGCCAAGGCTGAGAGGTTAAAGGATTTGCCCAGCGTCACAGCTCAAAACCAGGTTTTGTTATATTTTTGCTTTGTTTAAGAAGTCAGGGGATCTATTTTAGAAAGCCATCCACCTGTCAAGTAAGCCATCATTCACTAAGCATTTATTTATTAAGTGCTGACTGTGTGCCGGACACTATTCTAGGCACTGGAGATAACAAAAATTTAAATGCAATCAGGTTTCCCTTCAGGGAGTTCATATTCCATCCAAAGTTATTAAGCATAATTTTTTTAATGTTAAGAGAGTGGATTCAAACCATCCAAAACAACCCATTCTTCACAGGGTCTGGATAGCTGGGGTTCTACTGTATTTATCAAAATGTTGGCATAGCAGTTAGGGGGCTGCTAAGTGGATAGAGTACTGGGCCTAGAGTCAGGAAGACCTGAGTTCAAATCAGACACTTACTAGCTTTGTGACCCTTGGCAAGTCACTTAACCCTGTTTGCCTCAGTTTCCTCATCTGTAAAATGAGCTGAAGAAGGAAAAGGCAAACCACTCCAGTATCTTTACCAAGGAAACCCCAAATGGGGTCATGAAGGGTTGGACAGGACTGAAATGACTGAACATCATTAGTGATTGGAGAGCCAACCTCAAAATCAGAAGGTACTAGGTCCAAATTCCATCTCTGATGTGAATTACTTGGGTGACCCTTGGCAAGTTATTAAACTTTTCTCTGCCAGAGAAAGGTACCAACCAGCATTGGTACAGGGATTTTCCTCACCTGGGAGTCCCCTATGCTAATGAAATCACAGGTTTAGTGCCTATAACTGACTTTTTTTTCATTCTTCAGATAGTTAAAATCATATTTGTCACTTAAATGTGAATTAGCCAATTAGCCCAGAGGCTGGGCTTCCTTTATTTAATGAAGGTGTTCAAGCTGTCTCCATAGAGAATTAAGTGCTGGTGATTCTGAATTCAAATCTTGTCTCAAAGACCTATAGCTCAGAAGAAACTGCTTAACCTCCTTCAGGTCCCCTCTCCCTCCCAATATCCCATAGAGCTTGACATAGAACCCTTTGAGAATTCACTTATTGCCGTATGATCTTTTAAGTAGCAAGCATTATTTTGACAAACTCGTCAGAGTATGCTCAGAACATAAATGCCCTATGAGACATAATTGGTACAGAAATTGCTGATCATGTTTTCTATGCTGTCTATAAAGAGAATCAGAAAAGCTCACTAAACCAGCAATGAAAGGATCTGGTGCTCTGGATTGAGAGAATGCAGCCAACACAGAGTAAATGGCATTTCATCATTCAGCTTGGTCTTCGAAACAATTCCTGCTCCTGGCCCTTTTGAATTGAAGAGATCAGCACAGGCTCTGTCCTCAACAAGTTTACTGGCTAAAATTCTTTAGAAATTGGTTGGAAGGAGCAGTTAGGTGGTACAGTGAATAGAGCACTGGCCCTGGAGTCAGAAGGACCTGAGTTAAAATTCGACCTCAGACTCTTAACACTTACCAGGCATGTGACCTTGGGCAAGTCACTTAACCCCAATTGTCCTGCCGAAAGAAAGAAAGAAAGAAAGAAAGAAAGAAAGAAAGAAAGAAAGAAAGAAAGAAAGAAAGAAAGAAAGAAAGAAAGAAAGAAAGAAAGAAAGAAAGAAAGAAAGAAAGAAAGAAA